>NC_056729.1:621461262-621671262 GCF_019279795.1 Protopterus annectens | reverse complement strand
GTGGAGTCTTCTATGAGTAATATGATGTGTGTATGGTAAGGCCTTAGCTTTTGCACGACCCTGGTGTGTTGTGCATGCATGGTCTGTGGTGTGTAGGTTTGGGAAGTTCTCATAAGTTTGTGCCTCTGAGGTGTCCTTTAATTGGAGTTTGATTTGTTGTGGACCTCCACTTATGTGGGTGTGTGTTGTGCATTTACAGGTGATGCTTACTGACTCCATACACTGCAGGGCACCTATGTTACTGCAAAATGTGCTCTGGTGTGCACATTCTTCATTTGTCTGGCCAGTGGTTCCCCTCCCCTTCTGTGTGTCTCTTTGTCCTTCTGTAGTCCAGTCACTGGCTTTGCCCACAGTGACTGCTGTTATGTATTTGCTATTCTGGTGTGAGCATGGTAAATACCATAACATCACACGCAAAGTTATGGACTACGCACCTCTGAGCATACCTATTTGGCAGGTTGTCCATCACTGCTCCACTACATTTGCTGGGGTCCTCAGACAGTTTGTGTTACTATGTTATTATGCGGCTACATGTTGGCCTAGATGTCAAACTGTCACTGAGTCTGACATCTGGACAGGCCCACATATGACAGTCAGAAGAAGGCCCACACATGGGGACAGGGTGTTGGTGCTGTTCTGCCATACATAGACAGTTGGGGGACCAGTTTGTTACTTGTTTGCTTTCTGTTATGGGTGTGACATCTGCTTCTCCACTGTCTGCCATTGATGTTTTGACATGACCTTTTCTTGCTTTGCAAATACTTTTCAGGCAAATGCAATGTTAAGACAAGCAGAACAGATATACAAGGCATACTTGTGCTCCTTCTGTGACAGCCTGCCATTCTAGAGATATGGCTGTTGGCCAGTGACATATTTTCAGTGCTGACACAGTAAGGTGGCAGCATTTTATGACCTGCCAGTACACTGACCTTCAGGTGCCTGCTGAACTACTAGGCACCATACCTCTCTACGTATGAGAGCCAGTAATCTGGACAAAGCCATAAGTAATTGGGTGACAAAGCCCTAAATGTAGGGACCATTTT
The DNA here is from genome assembly GCF_019279795.1 of Protopterus annectens. Classification (NCBI taxonomy): domain Eukaryota; kingdom Metazoa; phylum Chordata; order Ceratodontiformes; family Protopteridae; genus Protopterus; species Protopterus annectens. The sequence continues at coordinate 621,670,219 of NC_056729.1, read as the reverse complement.
AACTATTGGCCTTACAAACCTAGAAGGGTGATACAATAACAGATGTTGCATTAGCCTGTATTTTCTATAAGGTGTGAGGTCTGAGATACTACAAATTGTATTTACATGTAAATATGCATTATATACCATCCTATTTAATATTCTACTGTGCTTATGTTTTACTACATAATTTTTTACTAATTGTTTAATTGTTACTATGACTGCTATGTTTTGTGGAGTTTTTTCTCCCCGGGCCTCCACTGAAAATGTGCTCTTTGAGCCCAGTGAACCTCCCCGGTCATCAAACTGAAAATAAATAAATAAATAAGTATTTTCTGACTTTAGCCAGTGATTTGCCACACAAATAGTATTTCATGATAGAGACACTACAAATATGATAAAAACCTCTGTATATTCTACAAAAGGTCTGTACAGTTGGGAGGTATGGTAGGCACTGTGTAGGTTACACCAACCTGTATACTCTTCATATGTGTGGCTCCCTGTCCATGACCTATCCAGCTTACAGGCAGTAATGGATATTGATATCTGGACAGTGTATACAACTCCCATTATAGGTGTAGCTGACATATGAAATAGTTGTCACACTGCAATTCTTGGAACATGGCCCTGTCTACCATGGTACTATACCTAGGCCACTCAGACACAACACCCGGGAGTAAGTGCTGGCCACATCCTGACAGTATTTCCCACGTATGTACATAGATCATTGGCCCCTGCATATTGTGGACATGCAACAAGTTATAATGTTGACTGGGACAGCCCTGGCAATGTGTACTGTGTTGCTATTACCCTACAAACCTACATGTTACTGCATTTCTATGGGTATATGGGTGTGGCGGGGCACACCTGTCAACAGTACACATTTGCACATACTGTGCTGATATTGGCTTTACATTTTGGTAACATTTAGCATAGTATTGTGCCCTGTCTTGGAGAATAGAGGCATATCACTAGAGACCACATGTTAGATTGTAATGGCATACAATTGAGTTTCAAGCTTCTTACCCTTCAGAGCCTCACTGCAACTGGAAGGCCTGTTGTGATATCACTGTGTAAGTCTGTAGGGGGTATTCCATCATTGTTGCCATTTGTGTGCCTTTGACAGACATTTCTTTATGTTTTTCTATGGCTGACTTGCTGGGTGAGTCTAAGGGGTAAGTATGGCATCCCCATATTGACATCCATGCATGTGACCTATGACCCCCTTTGCTGGCCCCTCCCCATGTATACTGAAGTAGGATTTGTCATCTTGGATAATACTACATAGTGTGGGGAAGCCATTATTGGGAAAACATTTTCTGGTGTGCCACATAGCTGTCAGTTGTCTGCTTCTACCCCAGTAGGCCACCCCATTCCCTTGCATGCATGCAGCAATACCATAGATATGCAACCAGAACATACTACTCCATTCATTTATTGTTTAGAAGACTGACTTACCTTGTGCCTGCAGCAGTTGTGGGGATGGTGGGTGAGGGTTGACTCTGTTGGACGCATGCAGTACACTGCCTATACAGGGTAAGCTACAGGTAGTGTGACGTGTGTGTCATTCATTTTACTGTGTGTGCAAGTCAGAGAGAGGTGTCAGTCCCTGGGTCCCTACAGTGTCAGTGTGTGTGCTATGCATTGCCTCTTTGCCAAGGCCTGGGCATACTGGGCATGCCTCCATCTGCCTACAGGAGCAGGCTCAGGGGCTTCCTCCTCCAAGTCCCTCTGTGCCTGTGGGGACCCTGGCAATGGTGAGGGGCTTTGTAGCCCTCCCCCGTGCAGTTCCTGCTGCAGCTGTTTCTGCATGATCATATTGTGTAGCATTGCACATACTATAAACATGTGTGCACATGTGGCTGGAGAGTACTGCAAGGCTCCACCAGATATGTCAAGGCAGCAGAACCATGACTTCAGCATCCCAAGCACATGCTCTATAATGATCCTGGTTTGCGCATGTGCCTCATTATGGCATTCTTGAGTGGGTGCGTGTGCATTTCTGATGGGTGTCATCATCCAGGACTCCAGTACATAGCCAGTATCTCCCAGCAGATGGCCATATGGGATGTCCTCACTGGCAAATGCCTTGTGCAGCTGTGATGAATGTCAGATGTGGGAGTTGTGATAGCTTCCAGGGCTGCCAGCAGACACATTCATGATAATGCCCTGAGCATTGCACATGACCTGGCAGTTGATGGAGGGGAAGCCCTTGTGGTTTATGTAGACCCTACCCTGTTCACAGGGTGGTGCTTTGATGTGGATGTGCATGCAGTCTATCGCACCCAGTACCTCTGGGTATTCTGCTAAATGGTGGAAGAGATGCATATTGCTGGTCCTCTCTTCATGGGTGTTCGAGAAGTAAATGTGCTCACCAGCATGTGGTAGCATGGCATCCAGGAACTGGTGGATTACCCTGGATGCAGATGCCTGTGAGATTCCCATCATGTCCCCAGTAGGTCTTTGGAAAGTACTTGTAGCTACTATTCTTAAGGCTATACATACCTTGGTATCCACTGGGATGGGTTACCCTCTGTTGGTTCTGGGTCTGAGTTGAGGCCAGAACAGCTCGATGATTTGCTGAAGTATGTCTTTGTCCACCCTGTAGCACTCTACTATCTCCAGATCATGTAGCCCCTGGTAGGTTACCCTGGGTCTGAACACTCTTCTCCTCCTCCTCAGTCTGGGGCAGTTGTCAGCATTATCCTCCTCACTGCCCTCAGCCTCTAGCACATATTGATAGATCAAAGCAATGGCAGCCCTACCATTTTTTGGTTAAAATTCCCCTGCATGTGTACACCAATGGTGCAAGGTTTTTGGGAAAACCAGACTGAAAGGTGTTTCCACAGTTTATACTGTTGTGCTGCAGATGCTGCCTGTATGACTGACTGGCTATGATACATTCCACCTGCTTGCTACTTTAGTAGTACTTGATTGCTTTTATTCTATTTGCCTTTTTTTCTTTTTTCCCTTCCCATTTCCACCCCTTTTAAGCCCAAATGTAAACAGTCCGGCTATTTCCGTGTTTTTTTTGTTTGTTTGTTTTAGACCTGGTGCATGCCATGCAAACCCATTTAGCTAAGGTAAACAATGAGAAATGGCCCTCCCCTTGACACGAACATGCTCTTCATTTCATGGAATAAGTCAATACAGCCTCAGACACACCCCCATGCTTAACTGTGCTTAACTAAGTTCAAATGGAAGCCATGGAGCTCCAATGCTCTTATACCTAGCATGACACACCCCATTTTCATGTCAGCTGCTTCTCCTGCTTACACCACTGCCTTAAAGCTCTTACATGGTTAGGTGCAGCCAGAGAATGGTCTCCCCTTTAGTGATTCAGTAAAATTTACTCATTTGCATACCCCACTGCCTTAGTCCCTGGTTATACCACTATACCACAGCCTCCGTAGCAACCAGTGTTACCCATTATTGTTTTGATTCTGCATACCATAGACTATAATGGCAAAATTTGGATTTTACTTAAAATTGCCTTTTCACATTTTTTTTTGTATTTTTTGCACAATCCCGTTTTTGTGCCGCTGCCCTATGCTTAAATGTCCAAGATCGGCCAAAAAAATAAACTTTTTTTTTAATAATTTTGCAACACTTTTCCATGACAATGGCCTAATATTTAGCCATTGACATGCCTAAGGAGTATAGTACATGCTTTACTTTGAGCTGTCATGCTTCTGTTTTGATTTTTGCAAAAATGTATTCGGCTAGTAGCTGAATACATTTCTGCACCTCACACTATTCCCGCAGGGATGCCTGCCTGCTTACTGAATTGATAATTCACCGCATTTACATGGTTTTCACAGCAAATGAGGTAATTAACATTATTCAGTTGTGTCCATGCAGGAATAGTGCTGGCAGGCTTGTGCACATCCTCAGGATTGTTTACTGAATCGCTCGGTGGCCATATTCCATGCAGGAGGGGCTGCATTATTCTAACAATTATCTAGACAGATGGCAGTGAAGACTATTAAAAAAATGCAAACATTATAAACTTATGCATTCAACTGTCAATGCCATGACCTACAGGTAATCAAGAAGTGTAATTGCTGCATCACCATGTTTATGCTTCTTATATATATATATATATATATATATATATATATATATGGGTTCCTATCAGCATCTCGAACGTTGACAATATCGAATGCGATATTGTCTATGTGAGAATGCCGGAAGTGCAGAACATCAAACGGGTAAACGGAAATCTCCGTAAGGGGAGATTTCCATTTACTACAATGTAGTGCGGTCTCAGAGTTGGTATATTTAAGTAGCGGGGGTGGGGGTGGGGTGTAGCTACACCCTTTAGTTTTTTTTTTTTTTTATATCGGCTTTCGAAAATTTAATAGTTCAATCATTTCAGTTCGATATTTTGTGATTCGAACTATTAAATTTTCGAAATGCTGATATAGACCATAAATATATATATATATATATATATATATATATATATATATATATATATATATATATATATATACATATGCAGTATATCAAGTGCAGTTCATAATTCTGAATAATGACAATGTTGACTTTTTGACAGCTAACTTCTTATCAAATGTGAGGAATGTCAGCTGCTCAGTGTATTGAAACAGCTCTTTCTGACTATTTATTAAAGATCTGAATTATAGGTTGTGGTTTGTTAGAAAGGGGATCTGTGTGTCTGTATGTGTGTGGGGGAAAATGTTTCTTTGTGTGTGTACTTTGGTATTTCTGTATTATAGAAAAATGTATTACAGGTGTAGGGCTTTTCTTCTTTCTCCATGTTGATTTGGTGTGTATGTGTATACATATATATATATATATATATATATATATATATATATATATATATATACATATATATATATATATATATATATATATATATGTGTGTGTGTGTGTGTGTGTGTGTGTGTGTGTGTGTGTGTGTGTGTTTGTGTGTGTCTGTGTGTGTGTGTATATATATATATATATATATATATATATATATATATATATATATATATATATATATATGGGTCTACATTAGAAGAGCGAAATTTCACATACCCGACTTTCATAATGCTGAGATGATCTCACGGACAACCGCATTTGACCAACGTCTCAGAACACTGACTGAAAACTCCAGGTAAATAACCACTTGGCTACACTACAAAATAAATTAAAACCAAAGCAAATTTAACCCACCCATGTGGGGGGGATTCATCCCCACCCCCCCATGTGAGGGACTGTACTCCCCCAACTAAATACACCAACTCCGAGATTGCACTGTAGTGAGGGTAAGGGGCAAAGTTCAACATGGTGGCCAAGTGGTTACTTACCTGGAGTTTTCAGTAGGTGCTCCGAGAGGTTGGTGAAATGCAGTTGTTGGTGAAGTTGTCTTTGTGTTATGAATGTTTAATATGTGGCATTTCAAAAACATGATAGCAAACACACTACTGGATATGCTGCATTTCGCTCTTCTAAAGTAGACCCATACACACACACACACACACACACACACACACACACACACACACACATATTTGGAAGCATGGGGTGTGAAAGGGCAAAACACTTGCTTTTTTATATTGCAGCATTTTCATGGGGCATTTTGTTTGCACTAGCATTTTATGATTTAAAAAATCATATGGAATAAGGTGGATTCAGAAAATTGTGTGAAGGGGTAAGTCAAACCTGAAAATAAGGGCACTGCTCCAAAAACAGGGACATCCTAAATCAGGACACATACAAAGTAATGCAAAAACTTCCAAAATAACAGAATACATGATAAACCAGGCTTTTGAACAACTTCTATTTATTCCCAGTACATCTGTTATCTCGGCTGTACTCCTCAGGTCTATGTTAAATCATCGAATGCTTAAAAAAGCGAACAATGATTTATCGAACCCATGTAAGCAAAAGCTTACAGTCTTTAACGCTTAGAACAGAGATTTTTTTCAAGGGAAAAAAAATCGCTGTTCCAAAAAAAAAAAAATAAATAAATAAAAATGTAAAACATTACATAAAGTGGGGGGCTTCGCCTCACACTCCCTTACTTGAATATACCAACTCCGAGATCGCACTATAGTCACGAAAATGGCAAAGTAATGCAAGCGGCCAAGCGATTTCTTTACAAGGGAAAGAATTAGCTTATATGCTGTTTCATTATTTTGCCTTTTCGTGCTTTCAAGTTTGATCAAGACACATTCGAAAGAATGCGTCTTCGATTATTTAATAGGAACCCATACTCCTCAGGATAACAAATCACCAGCAACACGTCATATTTATATAGGTTGGACTCAGTTAATTGGCAATAATTTAAACAATTATTTAATAAACTTTAATAGTTTTTTTTTTATTACATAAAATTTTAAATGACTTCCTACAGAACAAATTTCTACAAAACATATTTTTTTTCAACCTCATGTAACAGCTATATTCAAAAAAGTTGTACAAATGGTTAAATTTACTTTTTAATTTAACCCCCTAGGACATAATATTTTGTAATTTAAAATCATCTTGCTTTCCAGTATATTTTATTTGTTAAGAAAATCACCCATACTAAATCAGGCCTGAAAATAGGAACACTCCTTAAAAATAGGGACAGTTGAGTAGTCTGCCAACATTTATATTTACTAAAAGGGTACAAGCCTACAGCAGCTCTCCCAAAGGAATATTCTAAGCACAGACTTTCAGACAGTTCCACAGCATGTACTAATTATTAGGACAGAAAATGTCAACATTAGGTTGGTACCCCTTTTCAGACAATATCTCTGACAGACAATGTGGAGGAGACCACCATATCTTACTAATTTATATGCACTCAATCTGATATGTGACAGGTTTAGGCTAATCACAGTGCTCCTCTATTCTCAAGCACCACCCCTTGTAATTCTAATTGTATATAAATCAGCATCTCACTGGATTGTTACTGTACGAAAAATATTGTAAGAAGGCAAGTAGCCATCAACATTGGATTACAATACTACTCTTTTACAGGTTGTAACTGGAAAGGATCAGCAGAAAATTTTGTTGCTTAATTTTCTTAATGTCTGTAGCCTCCTAACAGTCCTTTTTAGGACCATCTGTTTCGTATTTTTGCCAGTTTGTATACACTGACTCCATGGTCACACAACAGTGTGAAAAAATGTGCAATTCATGATCACCTTATTTTTTGGCAAACTATCTTCACATTATTGTCCATGAGACACATTGCAGTTGATTACCCATCTAGCTCCTCAAACAGAATGCACTAGCAATTCATGAAACCTTATTCAGACATTTCAAATTTTCCAGCCCTGTGATTTTTTTCTGTTAAGGAATAGTCATACCTTCTCAAGTTTTTAATTCAGTGTTTTTTTCTTAACAGGGTAAATGAACTAGCCCTAATAGACTCTTTTCAGCTACAACTCAGACCACAGAACTAAAATTAAAGATAATTTATGCAAACAACTTGGAATAGCCAAACTACTTGAATGAAACTAGTATACCTAGAAAATATACATGCTCACAAATGAAAAGCATGCAGACAGTGACCAGAAATTAGAGCTGAAATACAAACCCTAGAGATGAGAGGCTATGATGTTAACCACTTAGCCATTGCACAGACCAAGGGTTTCAGGTGCCTAATTAGAAGTCTACAAAGTGCTGTATTTATTAAAAAATATGAGTCAGATAACTGGTGTGTAAAATAGTGATGTCCCTGGAGACATGGCCATTAGAATTAGATGAGCTACAGAATATGATTTTGGGTACATACCCACTGGTAAAATATTACATTTACTGCAGTACCTACATTGGCATCTTTTTATGATTTGATGGTTTGTTTTGTATTCATAATTGTGATTCGTATGCTTTGTGCAAAAATCAGGATGCTACATTTGCTATCAATGAAAGTGAAGTCATTACAATTGGATGAGGTGTATATTTTTCTTGGCAATCTTAGGCAACTACAGAATCTTTTCGATGTAATTACAATACTAAGTTTGCAATTATCAGTATATTTGATTGCCCACAGCACATTTCTTAATGTTATAGTGGATAAGAATAGTCTAGAAAGAAGTGGCCCCAAATGGACTGCCCTGTGGTACACTACTGGGGTACACAAGTCACCACCATGCCTTTATTGTTGTGCCGTCTTGCATAACCATTATTTTCCACATTGAAACATGCATAGACTGATATTTCATGGTATTAATTTGTCAGTTTTCCCTTATATGTGACAGTGCTGAGTGCATTAGCTTTATCTTTGGTCACTGTTTTTGTTAAGTTTGCACGTATTTCCCCTGCTGATTTTTTTCTGTTTGCTCCAGGTTCTTCCCATGTCATAAAACATGATGCCTGTTTGGCTACTCTGACATTTCATATTTAGTGAATTTTCCCACAACGTTGTAGGCTGACACATGGCTGAAAAAAAGTTGTTGATAACCAGTTCACTTATCTGCTTGACAAATGCATGAAATAAAATGAACAAATTAAAACTGGCATGATCAGTTTAAGACAAATACAGTGCTAGCCTTTACTGAGTACTGTTGTTACCTCTTCAAAGAATGCAACATGTCTGAAAAGGTAAGATCTCTACTTAGTAAACACATACTTTTAAATATATAATAGAACTGATTTCTACTGCTGCTGACATCAGTTTTATACAACAGAATTTGTTATCTGAAAAAAAACTGGGAATAAAAGTGACCCCAGGGCACAACCTTGGACTACAACAGACTTAACCTGTTAAAGTGAGAAGTATGAGCTAGTTGTGGGCCTACTACAAGTGCTCACTTTCTATTAGCTCACTACACTCTTGCTTACTACCACTAACTGTAATTGTCAATTGCCTTAACCCCCGTTTATTTAATCTTACTTAATCACCTTGCCTTCTCACTATGCAACTCTACTTAACAGCATAGCCTTATCAAGGCCCTAACTCTAATCACAACCCCTCCCCACCCTGGACCTTAACCAGTGCACTCCCCTCCCATTCTGTAATCATAAAGTTAGCAATCTCTCCCTAAACCTAAAACTCCACACATCTTCTCTAAACCTGAGTCTTCAATCACTCCCTAAACCTAGAACTCCCCTCATGCTTCCTAAACCTTATGTCCCCAATTATTCCTTAAACCCTAAATTTCCCTCCTGTTCCCTAACCTTAAAACTTTGCCTAGTCCATAGTCCTCATACTTTTCCCAATCCCTAAACTCAAATCACCCTAACAATAGCTACCCAAAACACTAACCTACACTCTCATCCGCACTCTCTCTTTAGGGCAGCCACACTTGTTCAAACTCGGCTACTGTGTTCAAGTGAGGTGTCGCAACTCTACTCTCTCAGCATGGTTGCTGCACCTTACCCCAAAACACATGTTTGAGTTTGAATGTGAGCAGCAGCCCATGCAAGGTAGAAAACAAATAAATCCCTGGCTTCAAGGCAGTGAGTGGTCTTTGAGTGACTGGGAATCAAGTGCTTGTAGAAGACCCATTAGAATTTACATACACATTATACTATTAGTGAGTTAGCTTGTGTAGACATGAATCCTGAGCAATGCCAAGAGCACAGACTTTTGAGTTAATAAGGAATAATTACAAAGGTCAAAGGCCTGGATTAGATCACTGAGGACAGCACCTATAAGATATCCTAAATTTATAAGTTTTAACATCTGATCAGCCAGTGGTCAGACCGCAGTCTTGGCAAATGACCTATTGTAAGGTCATACTGGTTCCTTTCCAGGATTTGTTCAAATCTGTCAGTTGTATTGTGATGGCTATTTTTACAAATCTTACTTAGATCCTTAGAAAATGAAACAGGCTTGAAGCAGATAGATAGGGGAAAATAGTTATTGGGTACAAGCTAAATAATAGCTTGCATCTATGGTATTGGATTAGTAGAATGGTAAAGTGTGCAGATATAAATGAGAGCTAGATGGTTAACTGTATATTGGTTATATAATTTTTAGAGTTTCTGGTGCAGGTTATTGAGATATATGGTATCATAATGTGGAAGTTGTCAAGAAAAAGTGATAAGAACTCTTTATGGTTTATGTGCCAAAAGTGCAAAAGAGGGCTAAAGTTTTAAATGGAGAAAACGAAGTACAGTATGTGTCAATTAATTTTTGAGCTACTTTATGCAGAGTTTAAACAACTCTAATAGGGGTGCTCAAAACAATATTTTACATAAAACTGCAACCTTCAGCAATCTTACATACTTTCCCTCAAAACGTTTAGGACTGGGGAGAAGGAATTTTTGCTTTTTGCTTAGGTAGTTAAATGTATGCCTTATTGCAGACTGTATTTAAAGGTTCATTAAAGTGATAAATGTATTAACATTTTGTAGTGTATGTGACACCCCTGCACTGACCCAGTAATCAAGGAGCCTCAGGCCTCACCACTAGTGAGGGAAGTACACATTAGGAGGATGAGAAGTACACATGCAGTAAAGTACAATTTCCCTTAAGAGCACACAGAGATCACAGTCTGGGGATGGTTTCTCTCTTTCTCCAGATCCCTAATAAGACTCCCCACTGGCACAGCTATAGGGTTAAGATCTCAGCTGAGTGGCCAAGCTTAGACCTCCAGCACCCTCTCTGTTCAACCAGTGCTTCATGTCCCTGCCCAGGTAGCGGACACACATATATGTTGAGATTTGATTGATGTACACACATACACACACACACACACACACACACACACACACACACACACACACACACACACACACACACACATACACACACACACACACACACACACACACACACACACACACACACACACCTAGGAAAGGGTGGTATAGGTTTACTAGCAATGCCCCTTTCTGCCCAGACTATAAGGTAGTACCAGCTGCCACCAGCCTCCCTTACTTATCAGCTACTTTTAAGGCCCTTACCAAAGGGTGTACAATCTTACTGTGTAATGTTGCTATTATCAAAATGGTAAGTGTGATCAAGACTTGCAAGGCTATTTAAGAGTGGTCTGTACAGTGTCACCAAATACATATGCAAGTAATCTAAGAGCTTAAATATCTCTAAACAAACCAGCCACAATTAAAAGGTTTAAATATATTTAATAATAAATAATAAAAGATCAAGACAATACTCGATGACTCAACACAGTGACTACAGAGTTCAGAATCACAGGAAATATTTTAAAACAACATTGCAGGACAGTCTCAAATAAATACAGAAAACATCTAAACTAATCTTTACTATATTCCTATCTATATCTAAAATAAATCACTTTTCCCTAGTTGCTTACTATTAGCAAGATGCAGGCAGAAGTGCTGATGAGTGGGATGTTTCTAGGTCCAAAGACAATACAAAATGCACAGTCTCTGAGAGAGCTCCCAAATTAGTATCAAAATATTACTACTGGGTCAGCTGGATGACATCACTCTTTGTCACGTGCCTTCAGATCCCAAGGTAACAGAAACCAACATCTCTGTGTTAGAAATACTTATCTCTTAGATGTGCAGCTGCAAGGAAGTAACAGAGCAATAAAAAATACTTTACATCTGAAACCTAGTAATTATTTATGTTTCAAAACAATAGAAAGAAACCTCTTGCTGTAGACATCCTGTCTCCTTCAGTGAAACTGGGAGATAAATACAATTGTAAAACAATTCCCATATTTTCTTAGAGTTTGCAAGTTAACTCTGTTCTTCTCCAGTAGGGTATACTGTGGTTACATTCTTGAAGCTCAGTACAGAACATACAGTTCAACACACACACTTCTGCATCAGTAGTTTAATATACACATAACATATAGTTATCTTACATTTGTAAGACAAGCATATAAATCATATTAATATTTACAAATGACATATGATTATTTACACATTTCCAATAGCTGGGCTGGCAGTGTCACATTTCTTTAGAAATCATACTAATATTTTCAAGTGACATATAATTATTTACAAAACTCCAGATAGCTGGACTGGCAGTATTTCCCTGGTGTCACAGTGTATATGATCTATTCGATCTTTACCACTTTCACCATGTTTCATCCTGCTGAAATATCAGCACCTTTTGTCTAGGGATTATTAAATAAAGCTTACTTTCTGTAACAAATCTTATGTACAATGGGCTATGTGTGTCTTGCATAGTAAGAAGGGTGGTAATGAGTTTATTATGTATGGAGTCAGATCAAAATCTTTAACAATCAAAAGTCTTTGTTTTAGTACAAAGGATGATATTGAAGAAATTCTTAATATTTTCACAGACTAGAAGAATGTAATAGAACATTGGTTCCTAACATTTAGAAGAAGAACCCTAAGATTATAAATTTGGTGATACGTCTTTCTGGTATCAAGAAGTGAATAATTGCCAGTGTGGTTGTTTGGTCTGTAAAAGTAAGGTTCATTTAGAAAATCTTTTATAATGTCACTTACAAGGCCAAAATGGTCAGTATTTATGTCCTCTACTGTTCTCCGGTTCGATCCTCGGCTGGGGGGGTTCTGTCAAGAGAGTCATGTGTCTCCCCTGGTCATGGGTTTCCTCTCCTCTCTCTCTTTCCCCCTCCTCCCACATCATGCTGCAGATGCTGTATAAAATAATACTATTCTTTTTGCAGTACTGTTTTGGAAAAGTGAAGTTATTTGTAAGAAAGAGGGTCTGGTAATAAGAGGAGGTAGACGGCAAAGGATAATACTGTAAAGTTGCCCAGAATTGCAAACGTCACATAAAAACCACAGCAAGACATATTATCATACCTTTCAATCCACAGGCATTGGAAGTAGGTGCAAAGGCGCTTGAAAAGTAAGTACATCCAGCCAAACATCTGGCTGGTCTGATTAGCATAAAATGTGAATACCAAATATCACATAAACCTTCCAGCTTTTGGTAGGAATGTAGATAATATTCAGAAACATGTTTGAAAACAGAGAGCAATAAAAATGATGGAAAAATAAAAGTGCATTATCAAATAAACAGTGTAAATTTTAAAAGCATTAATGAACTGTATTGCAAAATTCTACCATACTGGGTCATTTATTTTGCTTCTGAAAAAATAAATAAGGTATGTGTCCTTCAATAAATTATTGTTTCTGTTAGTATGTTGGCCATTTAGTGTGATTTTCTATGTACTAGACAGCTTCAGAAATCATGTGTGATTAGGGGGATTCAGAAAATCATATAAGGGAGTAAATCAAGCCTGAGAATAGAGAAATATCTCCAAAATCGCTACATCGATGAACAAGGGAATATCAGGACTAAAAAATTGCAATGTTCCTCCAAAATGGAGACATTGAGAGGTCTGCGTGTAATTTCTTACTAAAGCCTTCATCTAGTTGAGCATCTAATTCTACGACAGAGGTAGGACTACTCTAAACCACTTCACTAAGGCCTAGTCTGTACTAGGACTGGAAGTCAATGAACTAAAGATATCACTTTGATAGGACAACTTTCAGCTCCTAGGCCCCAACAAATCTCCAGTCAACAAGTCTCTGACAAGTCTTAGAGCCTCTAGTAGTATTTAACAAGACTAGCATAGACTGTCTCATTACTGTTTGCATTATACCAAGATTGGCAAATCACTGTATTAAAGCGGTCACTTAGAAAGGACACTCATCATTGTCAAGATGTTGCCTACCAACCCCAAGAGGTCACTTTAAACATAAGTCTTTATCCTTTGTAAAATCCTCTATATATAATGTCTAAGTACATCCCTAGTGTATCTGTACTATAAATACCCTTACAGCTAAGGGCATCCACTAATTCCTGGGGCTCAACATACTTTCTAGTGAACAGATAATGAGTTAGTAAATATACTAAACCTGCTGAGTACATTGAGGAACCAGATTGCAAATAAAGGCAATAGGAAAACATGAACTGCAAGTATAATGAAAATTACATAATAATTGGCAGAAAAAATGATTAACCAGTATTTATTCAGGCCCGTGCACCAATTTGAGGGAGGGAAGAGCAGGACAGGTGCATGACTGTTTAAATCCTTTGTCCATCCTCCCACCACATTTTCTAACTTTCCCAAAATTTTACTGATCAATAAACAGCATAATGACACATGCAATTCATCACTTCCTTCAAACTGGATACTTGCTTCTGCAGGATAGCTTGGCAATGTAACTCTGCTAAGAAATATTTGTGTATATAAACTGTGGTCTGCCTATTCTACCTATAAATCATTATTAGATGTAGATGAATCACTGTTCTCTGGTTCGATCCTCGGCTGGGGTGCCTTCTGTGCGGAGTCTGCATGTCCTCCCTGTGGTCGTGTGGGTTTCCTTCGGGTGCTCTGGTTTCCTCCCACATCCCAAAGACATACTGCAGGTGGATTGGACACTCTAAATTGGCCCTAGGTGTGAGTGTGTGCATGTGTGTGCCTCCTGTGGAAGGTTGGGCACCGGGCTGGCAATTCGACACTGTAAAAACTCCACTGCCAATCATGACCGGACAGGTGATCCGCTGTGGCGACCCCTAACCGGGAAAAGCCGAAAGAAGAAGAAGAAGATGTAGATCAATCTCTGTACATTTTCTGTACTCAGACCATATTATTTTACTCAGAGTGATGATACATGCTACTTAAAATGTTTTGCTGTATGATTGTATCTCATAGTTGTCAATGACTGATTTATAATTGCTAAGAAGTGTAGCAAATATGACAAAAATATGTTTATTAATTAAAAAGCTAGTCTATAGACTTTGCTTTTTTACCTTGTTTTCTAATTAATTTTTTAATTCTTTTTATAAGGGGTCTGGTATTCCTTCAGACCTCAATCTCGAATTCATAAAAAAATAGTCAATGCAGGGGTTTTAAGTGGGGGTCTCCATAATCACCATTTTTTTTACTTTCTAGTGTCCGTATTGCATGATTTAACCTTGAAGAATATCCCAGTTGGCAGATGTTAGACAATGTTTTGCCATAGTGGTTTTCCTTTCTCCCCCTTCCTCCATTTAGCTCTTTGACTCTGTGTCTGCTTTCAAGGAATAGCATGTAGTATTTAAAGAGCACTCAGGATGCCAGATACAGGATGCATAAAAAAGTTATTACTCAAGATTTATTTACATGCCTTACAACCATAGCATGCAAAAGTACAACATACCTCAGATAAAAATATAAAGAGAATAGGTGACAAACAACCTTGTTTTTGTTTTAGGAACAATCTTTCTCTAAAGAAAAATCTTTGCTATGGTTCAAAAATGAAAAATGCCCTAAGATCAGATTCAATTGGTACTTTTGCATGCTGTGGTTATAAGGCATATAAATATATCTTGTGCAATAACTTTTTTATAGGATCATAGGAAGTTACTAGGCTAATGGCTCTAGGGCCCTTACATACCTAGCCAAGTTATATCCTTGTTTCCACGATCAGCACCTATTGCCCCCATCCAAGAAGGACACAGGTGGAACACTTGGGGTGAATTTACAGTTACCCATCCAATTGTCCAGATTGCTTTCGAAGAGGGCCAATGAGGTGCTCTGTTTGACTTGAAGTGGGAGTCCGTTCCACAGGTGTGGTAACCTCTAGGAGACAAATCTGTTCCTCCAGCAGGTTCTATTAAAGATACATACCAGGTTAAGTTCTTTAAAGCCAGCAACCTGTGTACCACTTGACTGGCAGAGATGCAGCATTTCCAATAAAGCAAGAGAATGCTTTATATGCAAGGCAGAGATCACCTCTGAGTAGTCTGTATGAAACAAAATAAAGTGGCGGTGCATCCTGTATCTGGCAGAAGATATGCACCACATTTATATGCAGACTGCAAAACTAAAAATATAGTTTACATTGCCACTTGTAATAAATGCTCTAGTTTTTATGTTGAAAAGACCAACAGGTATTTTAAGGAACACATTTTACAAGATATAAGTGACATTAGACATGGCACAATGAAAAATGCAGTTTTCAAACATATTTCATTGAATGATGGCCACAATTTTTGCTTTATGGTGCTTCAGATCATTGAATGTATTATAAAATGTGGTTATTTTATTAACAGAACTTAGGTAGCAGAGATTAACTTAATAGCTACCCTACAAGCAGATAAGTTTCCAGGATTGAATGGAAATGTTCCTCTCAGACCTCCACTAAAGGGGCATAGGCTCTTTCGATGGCCTGATTGGTCATTTATTTTTATGTCTGTCCTATATGAAAAAGGGGGTGTACATTTCCTGATCTATTCCTGATTTCATTGGTTCATTTATTATTAGTTAAGCTTTTCTATGTGAAAATAGGCGTAAAGTTTTCTGATGATTTGATTGGTCACCATCTGCTGAATGAGAAAGGGGTGTAGATTTTTCTGATATTCCTATTGGTTGATTATACTTTTTAAACATGTAATTGACCTTTATACTTTTTAAGCATGTAATTGACCTTGTTTATTAGATGTGATTAAGTGTTTAATAAACTATAGTTTTAGCCATGAGAGTGGGGCTGCATTCTTCTTTCATTCTCATTTGCAATGTTCAGTGCTGACTCTCAGTTGCTGTCATTGTATTGTTGTTCTTTTTCCTGGTAATTTTGTAAGTTTATAAGAGCAATATTTAAAATCTACCTGTTTTGATGCCTTTGTCCTTCCATTAGTTTGGGCTTTATCCAGATTTTGTGTGCTAAGAGGTTGAGAGGTGTGGTTATACACCTCACCTACTATATCTACATACCTGATGAAATAGATTTGCAAAGCCATAGTCATCTTTTTCAAAACTACAAACACTTCCTTAGCCAATTCTTCTCAATTAAAAAAGCTTAAAACTCCATAAAGTGCTTTAAAGATTTCATTGCATTATGTCACCTCCATGCAGCTGCAGCAACTACATATACCCAAAGCTTTACTTACATTTTACTGAGAAGACCAGGCAGTCTCTTTTAGGACCAAATGAGAAACTTAAAAATAAACCCTTGTTGGTCTACCCACCTGAACAAAGTCTATAATAAAAAAAAAAAAAATACTATGTGTCTACAACAAATTGCAATCAGTCCACTTAAAGAATTCAATCAAGAAAATCAATAAAAAGATTAAAGTCACAATTAGAAAGGTCAATGCCAAACTTGAACTGCAAATACAGCAGAAACCAAGGATAACTACAAGTCATTCTTCAACTATGTTATGAACAAAAGATACAATACCCACAAAGGCTGTGGGCTCATTTACAGTAACCAGTAACCAATGTGACCCAGTCAATACTTCCAATGTGCAAACAGATACATTTAGTGCTAATTTCACACCAGTTAAAGTTTAAGAAATTTCACAAATTCTGAGTTTCAGCTGCATTCAAGAATCATCATGGATCAAATCATATCACAGAAAGCTTGAATAATACATTCATAAGTTCCAAAATATATGCGCAGAAGCACAATCACTTGTGTCAAATATGCCTTATCAGGGTTTCCTAATCACTAGTATCAAATATGTCCTAATAGAGTTTCTCTGAAACATTTTCAGCCTAAGCCTTTCCACTGAGTATCTTCCTGAAGTACAGAAAACAACCATTATAATGTCCTTATAAAAAGTGAACCTACCTTCAACTCTAGTGACTATAGATCCATTACCTTAATTAGTTTAATTTCCAAAGCTAGGGAACACAACATGTCAAATGTTTTAAACTTTGATTCATAGAGTCATAGATTGTTATTTAGCTAAAGACCAAGAGGGCCTTTCTAAGCCTAGTCAGGTTTTCCTGAAAAAATAATGAGATGTCCTGTGTCCAAAAGGGACATTGAGGGCCAGGCATTTATAAACTACCTTGCCCATAAGTGACATGGGTGCCAGGTCCAGTGTAAATTTCATATTCTCCATCCACTAGTCTAGGTTGCTCTTAAACTGGGTAATAAACGAAGTCAGCTTCACACGGATGGGAAGCCTGTTCCATAGGAGTTGCAGTCTCTGAGACAAATATCTGTCTCTCCAGCATGCTCTGTTTTAAGTCAGAGGCAAAATTCTGGTCCCTAAAGCTTGTATTTCTGGTACTCTTTGACTTACATGTAGGAGATTTGTAAGTGTAGCCTTTGCAGATGCCTTGTAAGCCATACATAGATCACCATCAGCAATCTATAGGAGGCTGAGTAGAGGGAAATGGCTTTACGGTGCTCTGCATAAGGCAGGATTTGTTAGGCCTTGTATTCTTTTTGTAAGGAACCTCTGAGGTCACTCTAGTTGTGCATATGCAGAGTCAAGTACGTTCCAAAGGAAGCATTGTATTCTATGACTGGTCTGATAAGGGTGGAGTAAAGTGTGATAATGACTTTTTTGGTCCTAGATGTCATGTCCTTACTTATAAGCTGTGCATCATAAAAGGATTTCTTCTCTACTGTGGCCACATGGTGGTCGAAGATAAGGCTACTGTCTATAGGTGTACCCAGATCCTTGACTCTTAGTGGTGTATTATAAACAGGGTAATTAGCGGGGTGGTTGACTTCCTGCATTTCTTAGCACTGAGTTTAAGACCATGGCTTTGGGACCATTTGTAAGTCAGAAATAAACTACCTAGAAGAATGCTAGTTTCTGCATGGGAGTCAATGATAACTCCCAGCTTGCAATCATCTGCAAACTTAGTCAGCTATAAACCTTCAGCATTTGTTTTCATTTCAGAGAAATAGGTGCCAAAAATGAGTGGGGCCAGTATTGAGCCCTAGGCAATTCTGCTATTGACTGGCCTCTTAGTGGAGGTATCCTCACCTATTTGACCTTGTGGACCCTATCAGTGAGACAGTTGGCTATCCAGTGGGTGATTAAAGGGTTTATACCTAAATTACTCAGCCTTTCTATAATGTCTGAGTAAGATATTGTAACAAAAGCCTTGCCAGGTTGAGGTAAGCTGTGTGCACAGTTTTACCATCATGTAATGCTTTGGTGACCCTCTCAATAAAGTCCACAATATTTAATAGGCATGTCCTTCTTTTAACAAAGCTGAACTGTGATGGTTCCAGCATTTGCAGGTTACCTATGTCCACATTTATCATGTCCATGATGATTCTTTCCATGGCCTTACATATGAGGCTGGTAAGACATATGGGCCTGTAGTTACCTAGATCAGTGGTTGCTCCTCCTTTGTGCAGGAGAATGACTGTAGCCATCTTTCATTCCTTGGGCACAAAACCTGACTGAAGGCTCCAGATGAAAAGTAATTCAAGTGGACTGGAGAGGTCATGTTTCATGCTATTTATTAAACATCTCAGGATGTTATCGGGGACCACTGATGCAGTGTTTTTGACTTTGAAAGTACATCAATGACCTGTTCCCTAAAAATTGTTGGGCAGAATGTAGTATGCTATTCCCTCTTGACTATCTGGGAAAAAGTGGGAAGAAAAATTTTAGCTGAACCTGTCAGCCAAAAGGTTGGCAATGCTTTCCAGTTCAGTGTGGATTTTGCCATTTACAATAAGTTTTGCACATTGTTGTGTATTTACCCTGAGTTTACATATAGTTGTAGAAAGGTTTGTGGTTGTCCTTTGCCTGAGAAGCTATCTTTTCTTCAAATTTAGCATCTGAAGTATTAATTAACCCTCGTATCTGCCTGTTTAGACTGGTCAAGGGGCTTTTAGCATGTTCCAGCTATGCTTGGCCAAGATTTTATTTTTTGTTGTATAACTGATTGATATTGTGATTCCACCAGGGTGGTTTGTCATTTGAGTTTTTCTTATTCTTAATATGAGTGGGCACAGCTCATTCTTTACAGCTATCAATATGGCTGTATATAGATTTTGTAAATAGCTCAGCATATGCTATGGTGTTTATTGGGTTGAGGGGTGCTTGGTATTTAACCAAGGTGTTGCTTAGAGAGAGATTAGTCTTAAAATAGTCCTTAAAGTTTTTTTGTTTTGATGGATGCCCAGACTTAATTTTTATTTCAAGTAATACTGCCTTATGGTCAGATCTGACAAGCAAAGACATTACATTAGGTGAGGAACATCAACCCCACCCCCACATGTTTGTCAGTACAAGGTCAAGGATGTTTGTACCTCTAGTAGGAAAATGGGACAACTGTTTCAGGATGCTGATATTAATAAAGTTTAGGAATCACTGGACTTTTGAATTAGAAGTGTAGTATTCCCAATATTTATGGAGGGGTAGTTGGGATCCCCCATGAATATCGTATTGAGTTGAATGGTGAGTGACTATAGTACATAGAGATAGGTAGTATGGGTTTCCTGGGACATGGAAGGGGACCTATAGGATGCAAGGATGCAAGGATATGGTACAAGACCCTGTTTATGGTGAGTTGCACATGTATGTGTTCCAGTGGGTCATACACTTTAACTAGCCTGGATGTGAGGTTGTTTGTAGTACAGACTGAGACTGCTCCACCTTTAGTTCCCTCCTGTGCAGGTGCTAGTCTAAAAGTGTGAAAGGCATTATAACTTTGCAATGCTGGGATACACTCAGCAACTTTAAACTTTGACTTTGTTACTACACAGATGTCTACACTCTCCAGGGAGAGAAAAGCTTTTAGGGAGTGCAGTTTCATAACACATACCAGCAAGCTTGATCATGTCTCACTCCATATAGTCAACTGAGGTACATCTCAGGTCATTAACACCCACATAGACTATGATAGAGTCATACTGGTACCGCTGGTTCAATGACCTGAGTGTCTGTGTGACTCAATGGATCCTAACCCTGGAAAACCAGCTAATTGTGACTTTCTCCTTACTCAGTCTGGTGAAAGGGACATTGCTGTGCCTCACTATAGAATCAACAATGACCAAGAAATTTGACTGTGCACTGGTTTGCCTTAAGGGTTTAGCAGTAGACACATTGGATACAGTGTTAGAATGTATAGCTGTGGGTGGTGTTTTAAAGGAGTGTTTACATGATGGCTAAGGACCCTTTCTTTGATTGTATTGTGCAGAAGGTCTTAGTGTTTTAGGTATGTTACATGTAAGTGCCTCAGCATAACTAGTTCTATGTGTAGGGTCTCTACCCTGTGCAGTAAGCATGGTGCAAGTATCACTGACAACCCCTATAGGATACGTTTTGGTTGTATGAGAGAGTTTTACCTCCAGGATTAAAGTGTATTTACACTTCTCTCATACATTATCTGTTTTATTAAGAGTAAGTGGGTTGTTGGTGTATATGAGGCAATTTCAACAATACCTCAGAATACCCATTTCAACCAAACTAGCCACAGAATGATTCATGAAGTGTATATCCATGGCTATTGATCTATTAGGTAGGAGTGTAGGAAATTGAAATTTTAAATAGGTCAGTAAGGAAGGAACTTGAGCAATGCTCAGCTATACTAGATGCTTTGGTAGTTAAAAAAATCTGTATAGATAGTAATGCCACAGGAGTGTAGACCACACACTTTCCTAATGTAAAATAACTGGTTTGGAACCCAAGTGCTTAAACCAGAACTGAGACACTTTTAGACTTACAAACACAATAAGCCTTCAACCAGCAATTCCCATTTCAGAATGGCATAGACTATACTTTCCTGCCAAAATAGTATAGACCACAAACCTTCCTAATGTAAAGTAACTCGTTTGGAGTCCATGTGTTAGAGTAACAGACACAATAAGCCTTCACCAGCAATTCCCAACTCTGAAGGGTAGAAGCTACCCACTCCTCTCACAGGAGTGTAAATCACAAACCTTCTTAATGTCTAATAACTGGTTTGCAGCCCATGTGCTTAAACCAGAAGCAAAACACTTTTAGAATAATGGGCACAATAAGCCTCCAACAAGTAATTCCTATGCCACAAGAGAGTAGACCACAAATCCTCCTAATGAAAAATAACTGTCTAGGAGCCCAACCACGTAAAGCAGAACTTAGACACTTTTAGAATAACAGAGACAATAAGCCTTCAACCAGCAATTTCCAACTCAGAAGGGGTAAGCAACCTCTCCTGCCACAAGAGTATAGACCTCAAACCTTTCTTATGTAAGATAACTAGTTTGAAGCCCAAGTGCTTAAATCAAAACTAAGAGGCTTAGAATAACTGTTACAATGTAATCAGGCTACCAACAGGCAATAATAAATGCAGCAGATTCAATGCAATTGAACACTTTAAGAACATAAAGCAAAAAGGTAAAGTAGGAAGAAGCACAGATACAGTAAAAGCAGCTGGATAAAGTGCATTTTAAGTAATTGGAGAAGGAGGAAACAGAAGATAATTCAAGTTTAAGAGACTAAGGGATAGAGCCTTCCAAGCTAATGTCTCAGTGATCGGTAGAATAAGCTGATGAGATGGGACTGGGAGGAGTGGCCAAAATCAGATTTATAGTAGGGGCAGGCAACTCAAAAGCTACCATGTTTAACAATACAACAACAGTTGGGCAGGAATGTGGGAAAAATAAAATTCAGACAGAGCTCAGCAATAGTCAGACAGAGAACAACAAGTCAAACAAGCACTACAGCTAAAAAAAGATGCCACTAAATATTTGTAGCTAAATGAAGAATGGTATTTCTTGGCTCCTGCCACTAATTAGCTGGATGTTATTCATTTTCTGCAAAATAATTATTTTTCTAACTTTACTAACTGACCCTAGCCAAGACCTGTTAAAACTCCCAAAAGAATAAAAAACCTAAATGAAAACTACATGCAATATAAGAAAAAAGATAAAAAATAGAAGTAACCAAATCTTAAATGAATAACTTCAATACAAATTAGATTAATAATTTTGCTTCCAAATCAAGTATTGAAAACAAACCTAATTGTTCTGGATCCCAATCAAATCAACTTCTTTGAGGGTAGATTATGCTTGGTCAATCTAATTAATTGTTATATTGTGAGGTGCATAGCAAACTGGCTGTCAGATAGCACAGATATAGGTAAAGTTGCAGTATTTGACACTAGGAATTATGCACCATTTTGCCTTAATCCATTGTCTTGGTGACCCTCTCAAAGCAGTCCACCAGTATGAGAAGGCATGATCTGCTAATTAATAAGGATATAAAACACTTTCAAACACTGGATCCAATCCTGTTTGGTTTCGTCAGGGACAGATCACGCCTTTGCAAACGGGTGGAATTCTTTGGGAGGGTAACCAAGACAATGGATTGGGGGAAACAGTGCATACTGCCTACCTTGGCCTGGCTAGGCATTTGATACAATATTTTACTTGGACATTGTAAATAAAGTCACAGATATAGGCATAATCTCCTATGTTAGATGCTGGAAAGCTGGCTGACTCACTTATAGAACCCAGGAAGTTGGGATAGTGGAGACCACCTCCACAAAGAAGTCAGTCATTAGTAGAGTTTCTGAGGGCTCTGTGGTGGTCAGCTCCTTTTTGGCATTCACTTCTCAGAATCATCATAATCAATACCCTTTTTCTCATTCTCTACATGAGGTCAGGCTGTCATATTAACTGTCTCCATTTATTTCTATTCAATGCTGCTCTCCTACCTTTGGGTAGATTATAAGTGATGTATAAAGTTTGGAACTGGGGGTATGGCAGTATGGCTTGTGATATAAAATGCTTGCAACTAGGACTGTATCAGTGTGGTTCATTTTCATTTATAGAAATGTATGAATGCTTTTGTCAATGTCATTAATGATGGTTTAATAAAGATGTTTCCTGTTTAAAAATGGGGGCAGGAATTGGACAATTTATGTCATGTTTCTTAGGTTATATGATCTCTAGCAATACATGTGAATTATAATGCTTATTAATGTTAATTTGTTAATACAGTTTGATTACTATTGTATAATTGTAAATTTGCCTATCTCACAAGTGATACAATAAAGGTGTTTAAAAAAACACTCATAAGTGACTGTCACTCACACAATCCATTCACCTCTTTGCTGGATGCCCTTATTTCCCCTTGCCTTCTTTTTTTCTGTCCCAATTCTTCTTAACCAGATTGTCTTCTGATTTTTGCACATGTGTTGGAATTACTATAATCTGTTCCCTTTGACCTGTCTGGCAATTGGAGCTACTGTGACTTCTGCTCTTATGTCCTCATTTCTTCATCTGCATGTGCATTCTACCACCCATCTTGGGCACTTCATCTCCATCACCTCTAGTTTCCTCAACTGTTCTGCCTTTATTGCCCAGGTTTCTGTACCATATAGTAATACCGGTCACACCTCTGTTTTGTCCACCTTATTTTTCAGTTTCTTTGGCATTCTTCTGTCATACTCTATACTTGACACTCTGTTCCAGTTGATTGCAGCCCCTCTGATTCTATCTTTGACATGCTCATTCAAACTTCCCTTCACAACCTCTCCTCCCAGTTACTTGAAGCAGTTAACCTGTTCCACTCTTTTCCTTCTGTCTCATTTCTCAACTTCTTCTGATTTCCCCATTTTCTGTAATTACAACTATCTTATTTGTACTCAGTTTAATTCCATATGCCTTCAAGTTTGCATTTCATTCCCCTATTCTTTTCTGAAGTTCTTGCTCAGAGCCTGCCAGTAATGCCACATTATCTGTGTAGAGCAACTTTGTTGATAGGTTCATAGGTTCATAGGTTTATAAATACTGTGCCCATTAGTTTGTTGTGGCTCTGTCCAGTAGTGACACAGAGATGATTCCATCCACGGTCAAGATTTCTCTTGAACAGAGGTGCTCTGCCTCACATGGACTGGGATTTTATTCCACAGCATGGGGAATCTCTAGGTTTAAGTCTCTTGCTATAGTGGTTTTGGTGGATTTGGATTTTTGAGGTGGAGCATGTCCATTAATTCGGGTTGGGTCACCTCTGAGCAGACGGTATGCAACTGAATAGAGTTGGAGTTTCTTCAGTCTGGCAGCATATGACAGGTTTTTTTGGTGAGGAACATCATTGGTCTGATAAGTGAAGAGTACGAACAATGACCTCACTTGATCTGGATGTGAATCCTTTCATGATCAGGTGGGCAATGTCCTGATAACCTCTTCTGTGGCCATGGCTCTGGCACCAGCTATCAGCATCTTGTGACATATGGGTTTTTTGCAAGGTCAAGGTAGGCTGTATGGACTGCCTTTCCCTCATCAATGGCCTAGATCTGCCCTTGACAAAGCCAAACTGGGTTGGGTCCAAGGTCTGCAAGTCCCCTATGTCCTTGTTTATGAGTTCCATTATGATCCTCTCCATAGCTTTGCAGACCAGGCTTGTTATATCCTGTGGTGAGGCTAAGATTAAACAGCGTTTAGTTCTTCATTGAGTTCATGTAGCACACAGCCGGGGATCTGTGCCCTCTGACCTATTTGCTAATGTAGTTTATCACCAGTATAAACAGCAGTGGGCTCAGAGCTGAACCTTGATGCACACCCATTCCCACAGGTAACCCCTGTGTGATACTGAACACTGTTCATACTTGATGCATTAGGTCCTTGTATATAGCTTGCACTAATTCTACCAACATTCCTGGGACTTCAAAACACCACAGGGCTGCCCAAATCACCTTTCTTGGGAACTTGTCATATGCTTTCTCCAAGTCCAGGAATGCCCAGTTGGACTTTTTTCTCATTTCTAGATTTTTCCTAAGTGTCTGACTCACTGCAAATATTGAGTTATTTGTGCTACATTCTGATCTGAAAATGAACTGCACATCTTCCATCTTACGTTCTACTACTCTGTGTATTTGTCTATCAATCACTGTCTCCAGAATTTTCATGCAATGTGATAGCAGTCTGATACTTCTGTACTGTTCACAGTTGTGGATGCCCCATTTGTTCTTGAACTCTGGCACTAGTATGCTTATTCTCCAGTCATCTGGAATACGCCTATCTCTCCATACTGCTATGAGCACCTTCAGCAACCATTAGTCCCCTGGCTCATCCAACATCTTTATCATATCTTCTTTGACCTCATCTGAGCCTGCTGCTTTTCCTGACTTCATTTTCCTTAGTGCTGTTCTTCTTCTATGGTGGGCTCCTCCTCCTCTCTCATTGTAGGCTGTGTCTAGGGCAGTACAGCTTCTGCATGGTTTCCTTTATTCAGAAGTTGCTGGAATTACTCATTCCATCTGCCTTTGATGTCCTTTGGACAGGTGAGCAGGTTGTTGCTGCCATACCACATGAAGGATGTCTGACTATCTTCTTTATCTTTTTATCTTTGCCTTGTAACAAGATATAGTTTCTTTGTGCCATCTACTGAGTCAATTTCTAGAAGCTAGTAGATTGCCTCTGATGCATTGTTTTTTGTTATTGCAACTCTTTTCCTAGTCTCTTTGCTAGCCAACCAGTATTACTTCCTAGCCTGGTTCAGCTTTTCTATCTCCCACTTTTTCCTTCTTTCTTTTGATGAGTTCTTGGACTTCTGCATTCCACCACTAGCTTTCCTTATGTACCTTATTTCCATACATGGCTCACCCACATATCTGTTCTGTAGTCCTCACACATGCTGTTTTGAGGCACTGTCATTCTTCTTCAACTCCACCTTTTTCTTCTTCTTGGGGTTCTACAGCCTTACGTAATTCCTTGAACTCTTGTGCTTTTTCTCCAGTCAACTTCCAGGTCTTCAGCATGGTTTCTGTTGAGCTTAAAGCCTTCTCTTACCACTACTTGCAGCTGACTGTGGCAACCAGGGGATTATGCTGTGGACTGAATGTTTCATTGGGGATGACTTTGCAATCACGGATTCTAGCCCAGTGCTCTCTTCTTACTAGGAGGAAGTGTACCTGAGTTGCATTTTGGCCACTTTTGTATGTAATCTTGTGACTTTCTCTCTTTCTGAACCATGTGTTGGATACTATCAAGCCATTTGCCAAACAGAAGTGTAGAATGGCTTCAACCATATTCCTGTTACTCCCACCCATATGGACCATGCAGTCCTCATATCTTGTTCTGTCCATCCTGATATGTGCATTCTAGTCACCCTTTATCAACACCAATTCATGTTATCCTGCTTTATCTGAATGCACTCTTTTCCTCACTACCACAACCCTTCTGCGGGACATAGGCTGAGATTATGAATACTGTCCTATCATTAGGCTGGTCTCATTGCCATGAGTATGTCATTAATTCTGATGACATCACTCACTGTCTTCTGAAGCCTCTCTCTTACCACAGGGCCCATGCCATTTCTAGCCTGTCTTCCTCCTAAGTAGAAGATTCTGGATCCTAAGCCAAATGTCTTTGCTGTACTGCCCTTTAATCTTGTCTCCTGCATAGATAGGATGTCCATCCTCCTTAGCATCATGCCATCAACTTCCAAGCTTCATCTTATCAGTGAACTTACACTGAGTATAGCAATTCTTCACTCAAGTTGTCAGGTTGATTGGTTTTTATGTCCACCTTTTGCTCAAAAGAGCTATCCCAGGTAACCCAAACTGGGCAGTTGGACACTGGATGGATAGTAGCTTATTGATCCAGAGCTGCTGGACTTTTATGGCAGAAGGGAACACACACCCCTTAGCATGAGTCCCCAGCATCGGTCACAGTAGACCAGGCTCTCAACCCACTTGTCACCGGCAAACATCCATGTCCATGCATACATAGAGACATTAATACACAAGTCTGAATCACTTTACACTGGCGAGTAGCTAGCCCTGCCATGGCATGCAGTCTGTCATCTGTATTCTCCTGTCTTGAAGAGACTGTGAAAAACAGTAGAAACTTAAATCACTTGGTCCATACAACTTTTCCCCTGTATGGCATGATTTAAGTACTGCTGCCCTCAGCTCCATTTTTGAGTGTGCTTGAGATGGAAACACTCAGCATGTTTTTCAGAAGTGGGAGGAGCCCACCAGAGATACAGGGTGAATATGCAAAGTCCACACAGGCATTGGCCAGAGGTCAGAATCAAACTTTGTAACTTGTGAATGGGAAAGCAAAAACCTCAACCATTATGGCAACTGGTCTGCTATCTATGAAATCATTCCCTAGGCGGTTGACTGCCCTTTGAGAAGTCAACCATTATGGAAACTGGTCTGCTATCTATGAAGCCATTCCCTAGATGGTTGACTTCCCAAAGGGTACTATTACTTCTCAGAAGTCAGCATTAATGTCACGAGCCTCTAACTGATCAGTTTTGCAGATGATTGCAAACTGGGAGCAGTTATAGATTCTCCACAGACATTCACATCCTACAATAAGGACTAACACAGACAAATTACTGCTGCCAAACCCATGGCTTAAAACTCTGTTTCAAGGAATGCACAATAGCACCCTTTGGGAAGTCAGTCAGCCTAAGAAATTACCTCATTGATAGCACTCACCTTAGAGTAGAACCAGTAGTCAAGGTATTTGAGTATATATGTAGATAGTAATCTGCTTTTTACCCAACATGTGTTCAAGGTTGTAAAGAAATAGTAGTAAAGAAATCATTCTGTGTAACCTCATCAGGCCCAATATTGAGTACAATGACAACTTCAGTATTTACTTGACCAGGCACATGCAACAACTGACATATCCACAGAGGTTCCTCAGAAAAAGAGCACAGGGTGTAAATAGCATGTCCTATGCAGATCATCTCAAAGTCCTGTCACTATACTCTGTCTCTTACAGACTGTTGAGCTCTATGCCTGACATACAAGGCATCTTTGGATCCCATGCTGATGGAGTTTTTGCATATCCACAAGATGAATACCATCACATCTATTCGGTCAAGCATGTTAGTGGTCCACATATGTGACTTAGAGAATTCCTCATCTCTGAAACAGGCTACTCAGTCATGTGAAGCAGAGCTCTTCCCTAACCCTATTTAAGTTAAACCTGGACCAGTGGATGGAAAGTCCAAAGTATACCCTCGGTCTAGTACCTATGTTTCTAATAGACAGAGGCAGTCTATATATCCTATCCTTGCTTACATATAGCCCTTAAAATAACATCTAAGGTACGTAAACCTGCCTGATGTATTTGAGAAACCTGGCTAAATTTACAAAAGCCAGCACATAAACTTGTAGTATAACTTTGGGATGCTTAGCTAGGCTTATAAAGACTCCAGTGGTTGTTAGCTATGTCAGAAATTAAAAAGGTGATCAGAGGTGTTCTTTATGGCTCAGTGCTGGGACTCATTTTATTCAGTGAATATTTATCTGATTTCAAACTAATATTCTAAGCCAATGGCTAATTAATATTGCTGTTGATTGTAAACTAGGTGCTGTTATTCACTCAACGTATGATGCTAATTTGTAGCATCTTGGTCTAAACTTTGCATATTAATGATGTAAAGAAAACAGGCTTAATCTAAAGGCAAAAAAAAACTAAATGCTAAAATATGAAGTATTGTTAAGTGTGGAAAACAAAGCTCTTCCATGATCTATAGCCTAGACCGCACCCCTCTTCAGACTATTTCACTAGCAATTCCTTGTGCTTTGACTACAATGTTGTAGCAATAGCCAGAAAACCCTTTACATGGTAGATTTATTATCAAAGGGCATCTCATCTAGATCAAAATAAATGATTGCCCCTCTCTACTCATCCCTTATCAGGCCTATTGTTAAGTAACATGCCCTCTTTGGTTTGTAATATATCACATACTGAATTGAAAGACCACATAGTTTCCCAATTAAAAGATCATAGGCCTGAACACCCTTAGTGAATAAAACAGACTTGAATCCCAATCCATGTACAATGTGTCTTAGAGACTCATGCATAGTAATGTATACATACACAGCCCTACATGCACAGTAACATATGCATAGCATGTAGGGCTGTAAAGGATTATACCTTCTTTGATCTCCTATACCCTCACAAAACTTTAAAATAAGAACTCCAAAACTGCCACGACCTTCAGATGAAGACTGCTTTAATAACAAAATAACAAATGGTAAGCACTTTCGCAGTTAATAATACTGTTTCATCAGACCAGTTTAAACACAAAACAGTAAAATACAACAAACCCAATCAAGAATAAAATCACCTGATTAAAAAATAACACCCATTTCATTCATTTAAAAATCCTTCTACATATTTGACCAATCAAATCATTCAAAAATGCCAAGCCCCTAACTTGATGTCATAATGGGCATTACAAAAAGGTTTCTTGATCCTGCCAATCAAATTATTTGCATATACCAAGACCCTACTAGTGTTTCAGTAGGTGTGATTTCAGAACAGGTTTCCGAGACATTCTTTCATTCAAACCTGGTTCTAAAAATGCTTTCAGAAGTAAAATCCACTTCTGTTCAGCACTTTCAGTCTTGTTTTTGATATCTCCCTGCCTGATGTTGTCATTTATACACTATTACAAAAAATTTAAAATATGTTCTGTACCCTGATCACGTACATGCCTAGCCAAAGTGCTAGTTTCCTTTATTCAAGATATCACTATGATCAAGTATCCTGTCTTTGAAGGGACAATTAGTCTTGCCAATACAGAACGCTTCACACATCATGCGCATGATACAATATGTTTCTTTCTACAATTGGCAAAATAATCCAAGACTATTTCAGTCCCAGTACATTTATAAATCTAAAAAGAGCATGTAAAACTATAATTACATGCACAACAGGAATCTGAAAGTACCTTTCCAGTCGGAGCACATGTATTGAGATTCATACATACTTTTAGAGCATAACTGTCTTTTTAAAGACAAGCTATTTCTAAAAACAAACCTAGGCATACTTCTCAAGTGTACCTCATTATGAGGAATGTACCACACTTGGGGTCTTAAAAAGTTCATGCTCCTCAAAGTTCTACACTGAAAGGCTCTGTCACATATTCGGTGTTAGGTACTTTTCAACTGTTATCCATGGTAAATAGAAAAGAATCATAATTTATTAAAATATATTTTATATGAGTAAAAACAGCATATTTTAATCATTGTATGACCTTCCTAGCTGAAGTTGTTAGTAAGCTGTTAGCATGTGTTCCACATTTTGCCCATTTGTACTATATTATGAGGGCTAGTGTTCCTTATTTCAGAGATGGAAGGTTGAGAGCTATGAACCTAGCTTTATTGTCTACTACTTTTTTTCAATCAAGGATCTGCTAAAAGTACAGAAAAATGTTTATTAATAAGATCACATACTCTTCTAAGGTCATTAGAAAAAGCTAAAATTGGTCTATTTCTAATTGGACCTCTCATCCTAGGTTGCTCCTGGCTAATATGTTTTGAAAAATAGGGTCTCCTTCTGTCCTGCCTAGTTCTAACTACTTAAGCTATACACTGAGCAATTTCAAGGTTATTATAACTCCTCTCCAAAAAGTCAGTTGTAAGTTCTTCAAATGCCACCTTCAACTCATCATCATCATCATCATCATTATCATCATCATGAAGTGTCATAGCACTATGGAATTGACCTTAAGTACATTTTATACTGGACTTATCAAAAGGGTATTTTTCTTAACTTTCTTCCTATGGATCTTTGTACACAACAGACCTAAGTCTCTCCTATATCTTTTGACATCTAAGAAATCTATCATATCACATGATAAATTTTAAGTAAACCTCAAATATTTAGTAGATGCATGTAATTTATCAATAAAGTCAATTAACTGTTCTTCAGTACCTCCCCTAACTAAAATCATAGCATCAACAAAGCACTTATAAAAATAAATGAATCATTAATACACATTATTCCTCAAATAAAATTAAATGAATCATTGATATACATTATTCCTCCACACATTTTTGATCTCCCATAGAGCCATTACAAGATTGGTGTAGCTATTTGCACATGCTGTGCCTGTAGCTATGGCAAATTTCTATATATAATATTTGCCATCAAAGATAAACAGATTATTTTCTGAAATTAGTTCTAAAAGAGTACAAATCAAGTTCAGTTTTATTGGCATTAAAATCTGCTCTACTGCTAAGGAAGATCCTGAAACTCTCAATACCCACTTCACTGGGGATTATATTAAATAACGATGTTACATCTAGTGTGACAAACAAAAAGTTCTTAGTAGTATCAAAATGTTCTGCTAATCTATATAACTGTTCCAAATAATATTTGGTATCTTTTACAACTCTATTTGAACTGTTGAGGATGGGTCTGAGTGTCTTCTTCACATAGATGTTAACAAATCATATATAAAAATATGAATTCTATCTACATATACCTTAACCAGATATTTAGCTATTACAGTATAAGTCATTTCATCACGTAACATCAAGGACATTCTTTCCATACAGAACTCAATTAATGCATGACTTCACCTGGTGTTAAGTTATATAAATTATGTCTACGTGGTGCAGAAAGTGCAAGTCATATAGCCTCATTACATATTACAGACACTTCAACATTAGGACTTATTACAAGAGTTCAAATGTTCATCAAACATCATCGATAGTGAAATATTCCTGACAAGAATTCTTAAATCAATCAATACTTCTGACAAATCAGATGCTTGACTAGGAATGCATGAAAGTCCCTTGTGAAGCATAGACAACTGTTCATCACTTAAAACACATGAAGATAAATAACAAACCAGATTGCTCAATGGCTTCTTCTGGTTTTCCCAGATTCTACCACTGTAGAATATTGCACTCACCCCTTTCTGATTCTGCTCCATGATGGATTCTTCCTATAACTCAGCTCTATTAGTAGTGGCTCTGGTAACAAAAAATAAGAACTACTCTGCCCAAACATTTTAGAAGAAGAAGTAGCAGAAGGTTCTGAAATAATATCAGTTAAACAGTCTTATGTACTATATTTAATATATTTCGAGACTCCTGTGTCACTGGTAGTTCCTCTGGAAATTCCACATCACCTGTTCTGTTTGTCATATCCACTGACTCAGTATTGCTTCTTTTTGCAACCTCAGGACTTACTTCTATTTCACGTGGCCATGAAAAAAAATAGACTCTTTCTAAAATCATTCATATCATGTTGTAATTTCTTTAATTTACCAACTTGAAGTTTCTTCTCATAACTGGCCACATTATCATAGACTTCTGAATACGCACTTTATAACATTCTGCATTAAATATCCTATTAATTTCTTCCTGTGTCAATCTTATTTCATCAGCAAGTACTTAACTGAATATTCAAACCCTATCATCACTTAAGAGTATATAAAACAAAGAAACAGGACATGCTGGTGTGATAGAGTCATCTCACAGATAAACTACATACTCATACTAAACAGAGTGAAATTCTCACCCCCATTAAGGTGAACCCTAATAGCTGGATGGGTAGTCGCATATTCTCCACAGCTGTATTGTGTGTCACCTTCCTCTAGACAGGATTTGCAATATGAGGGTGTGAGATGCCAAGGATAGAAGGGTCGTTTGACTGATCTGCCTTTTAGACTGATATTATATTCTGGCAATCCTGAGAAATGCTTTCTGTCTGTATCACAGCTCTCTACTTCTTAGAGCAATAAATATGGACAAATCCATACATAATGGAAATGAGGGAGGGAAAAGGCCCCAAATAGGGACAAATTTTAAATACTGCTTTTATAAACTTAGAAAGTTGCTAGGGTGACAGGTTTTGAATTAGCATGCATTTTCCAAAGGGTATGAAGTCTGAAAGTTAAATGTTTGTCAACATTTTCTGACCTCAATTCAAAGAGTTTTGCCAGAAAATCAAATATTTTATGAGGAACAGACCAAAAACATGAGGCAAAAAAATGGCAGCACACTGCATGGCTGTGGCTACTCTGGCTCACAAATGCACTATTCACTGTAGCTCTTTTTCTACAATGGATTTACTTGGACTTACAAATTTTACTAAATTTCCAAATGTGGGAATATGTTATGGTCATTTTGGTCTGCTGAATCTCCTGGAATCTGGCTCGTCATGCAAGTGGTTTGCAAGGCTGATGTCTGCAGGCCCTTTGAGGCCTGAATCCCTTAATGAACTGAGAATACTGCTAAAGATTCATCCAGACTGCAGTAGCTGCTTTGTCTCTCAAATAACAACAAAAATCAATAGAGGAAGTGTAGGAGAGGTGACAGATCCAGGAAAAGAGGCAACAGAGCTGGTATCAGCACCAGATTAAGAAAGGCTTCACTCAGGCCTGCAATTTCCTCTATGCTGCTGATTAATATAAGATGTCTGGAAAACAAAATGGACTTTATCAGGCTAGACATTAGCACAAACAGTAAGGTAAGGAACAGCTGTATTTTATATTCACTGAGAATTGGCTAAATTTAAATATCAGTGACCAAGCTGTTGGAATAGACAAATTCTCCTTATTCAGAGCAGAAAGATTACAGGCTCTCAGTGGCAAAACTAAAGGTGGGGAGTATGTATATACATCAACAACAGCTGGTGTGAAAACACTGATGTCGTTACTAGCCATTGCATGGCTGATATTGAATACCTTAATATTAAATTTCATCCATTCTACTTGCCCAGGTAGTTTTCAACTATCTTTATAACTGCAGTTTACATACCCCCAAGTGCAAAACTAATGAAGCACTTGCCAGCCTGTACCAGTCAGCCTGTGATCTGGAAAACAAGAACCCAGAGTCTGTCAACATTTTAGCTGAGAATTTCAATCAGGTCAAACTGAAAACTGTGCTACCAAACTACAACCTGTATGTAAACTTCTCTACGTGAGGTGATAACACACTCAATCAAGTGTACTCAAATATCAAACAGGCATTCAAACCAGTCCCCCACCTCCATCTTGGTAGCTCAGATTCCATTTCCATCCTGGTTATCTCCACCTATAAACCAATGCTAATAAGGGAAAAACCCTTCAAGAACCAAATAAGGATCTCACCTGAAAGAGCTGTCTCGGCTCTGCAAGACTGCTTTGAAAGCACTGACTGGAATCTATTTAAAGAGGCTACCACCACAAATCAATGTATTAATTTGGATAAGTACACTGAAACAGTTGTGGGATACATCACAAAATGTATTGAAAATGTCAATACTGTGAAGAATGGAACCATCAGAGCCAACCAAAAACCCTCGCTCACCAGTGAGAATTACTGAGAGTACGAAATGCTGCCTTTAAGGCTGGAGGTGCTTTGAAAAAGGCCAGGGCCAACTTGAACAAAGGTGTGAGAGTAAGAAAATGGGCCTACAGTCTAAAAATATAGACACTTCATTGACCAGAAAGATCTCAGGCAGCTGTGGAGAGAGATCCAGAACATCACAGACTATAAACCACCATCCATACATTGTGATGATAACCCAGACTTTTTAAACAAGCTAAATATCTACTTCAGTAGATTCTAGGAATCCGATAGAACCTCACCAAAGTGACTACCCACCAGTGCAGATGCCACATCTCTATGCCTCAACTTGGAAGAGGTACACAGGGACCTGGGCAAAGCAACTGGTCCAAATATGATCCCAGGGAGGCTACCTAAAAACTGTGCTGATCAGCTGGGACCAGTCTTCACAGACATTTTCAATATATCTCTCAGCCAGGAAAAAGTGCCCAAATGCTTCTTGACCACTGACATCATCCCTCTGCCCAAGAAACCATCACCAGCATCATTAAATGATTATTGGCCAATTGCACTTACTTCAGTAGTGATGAAGTGTTTCGAAAAAATGGTCATGGAGCACATAACATCCTGACTGCCTGCTACATTTGATTCTTTACAATTTACATACAGGCCAAATCATTCTACTGTGGATGCCATAGCCTTAACACTTCAATTAACCTTGGACCACCTGGAAAATAAGGACTATTACATACACATGCTGTTCATAGACTTCAGCTCTGCTTTCAATACTGTATTTCCATAACAATTGCTGTCTAAGCTGAGTAATATAAGCACAGCAAACAAAATCTATAACTGGATCCTTGACTTCCCGACTGAAAGGCCACAAATAGTTCAAGCAGGAAAACATCACTCAAACAGCATCACCCTAAACATGAGAGTCCCACAAGATTGCATACTCAGTCCACTTCTTTCCAAAATTCTAACACATGACTGCACAGCTAATCTTCAGTCAGATAGAATCATAAAATTTGCAGATGACATTACAGTAACTGACCTTATCAAGAAGGAAGATGAGGGAGCCTACAGGGAAGAGATGAACCAACTAGTTCATTGGTGCATAGACAATAACTTAGCACTAAATGTTTGGAAAAATCAAGAAAATCATCATCGATTTTAGGAAGAAGAATAAGCCACACACTGTCATCAATGGTGCCCCGGTGGTGAGAGTAAATCACACCAAATTCCTAGGGATGCATATCTCGCAAGACCTAAGATGGACCACAAACACTTCCCACCTTATAAGGGCAGCCCGACAATGTCTCCACTTCCTAAGGAGACTTTGTAGAACTAACCTCCCCCTACAGGTCCTACTTACCTTCTATAGTGCCATGACTGAGAGTGTACTGACAAACAACATCTTTGTCTGATATGGAAATTGCTCTCAAGCTGATTGGAAGGCACTGGATAAGATCATTAAACAGGCCACAAAATTCATCGGCTCTAACCTTCAATCACTACAGGACATATATTCAAATTGATGCTCTGGTAGAGTCTGAAAACTATTGAGGGATAGACACCATCCAGCTTATGGACTGTTTGAACTCCTGCCATCAAGGAAGCCCTACAGAAGTATTAGATGCAGGATATTCAAATTCCATAACAGTTTCTTCCCACACGCTAACAGACTGCTGAACCCCAAAACCATAACCTAACCCACAAAATGGGTAAAATATTATTTATGTGCAATATGTCATTGTCATTTATATAACTCTGCATAGCTCATTTTATACATCTCTATCTGCACTATGAAAACTGTAAACTGTTAAGTTTATGGCATATATTGATGGTGGGTACGTTTTTACATGTGTTCCTCTTTATTTATTTATTTATAGTACTGTTTTTATATGTCCTTCTATTACTGCCGAGCCTGTTCCTGTTTTTGTTGTATTTGTTTTGTTTCTGCTGTAAAAAGATTTCAGTTTTTTACTTTATTTTTAGTATGTTATTTTTGATTTGTATTTTTAGAATTTAAATTATTATTCATTTAATCTGTCTTCCTTCTGTAAACTGTCATTCTTATGGTACAGGCCTGAGTATCGAAATTTCATGCAGTGATACACACTTTTTCCTCTGTGTTGATCTGTATGAAAATAAAGTTTATTTTGACTTTGACTTTGAAAAAACTGGACAATTTGCAGAAATCTGTACAGCTGAGAGGTATAGTTAAAACCTTGGCACTATCATAGATTATGCTTTAAACTTTTCATTAAATGCAAACAAAATAGGAAAATAAATGTTTATCACATTATGCAAGTCTCTTATAAGAACTCTGACACAATATACTACAGATGTCTGTCTTTATAGTATAAGGATATTAAAATATGATATGATTCAGAAGTCTTACACTAGACAAATGACTTCTGTCAGTCATTACAAGAAAGGCTAGCTACACTAAATTTACACTTAATATTTTATTGACATAAGAATTGAGTTGCTTTGATCCTATAAATGTTTAAAAATAAGGTGTCTCAAGAAATTCTAGCAACAAGCTTCATCTCTCATAACATGGGCTATGGACATAATTGATTATGCATGCAGAAAATCATCAAGGGAGTGAAAAAATATTTCTTTCACATCTGACTTTCCAGATTGTGGAACATGCTGCTACACATCAGGATGGATGACTGGAACATAAAGCTTAAACTAACTGAGTGACTCAGTTAGTTTAAGCTTTATGTTCCAGTCATCCATTCTGATGTGTTTGTGTGTAATAAATATCTTAAACGAACACCCAAGCCTCATTTGAATAGCCAAGATGAGCAACATGGTGCCAGAATGGGATCAGAAGTCAAAATTATAAAGCACACAGTCAGTAATGGAGGAATATACAGAAGTGACTCAAACAACTCGCAAATGAATCAAATGTTGCTTATGGTGGTGAAGAGATTCAAACCAAAGGCTCAGTAGTGCTTTCATGCTATTCTGCTGGGAACACCCATGACTTGCAGTTTTATGTAGTCAAAAGACATGTGCGGTCATTGTTAGGCCTCAAAGACAGTTTGAAAATGGGTCTGGTTTCATTTAATAAAGAAGTCCACCATATGAGCGTGAGTGACAGTGCAGGTTTCACATGGAATATTTTTTTCTGAATATGCTGATATTTTCAAAGATGAGCATGGCAAACTTCTAGTTGTGTACTCCATGAAGTTAGCCCACGAAGTCAGCCCAGTAGTCAGACCAGCAAGGAAAGTTTCAGTAGCAATGCTGGACAAAGTAAAAGCAGAACTAGACAGAATGGTGCAGCTAGGAGCAATTTGTTCGGTACAAGAACCAACTGAATGGGTATCTTACATGGTAGTAGCTCACAAGAAAAGCTCAGACAACATTTGAATATGCATTGATCTAAAAGATTTGAACAAAGCACTTAAAATACCTCATCATCCGATGTGAACAGTTGAAGGAGTTGCTGCTGTCATGCCAAATGCCACTGTTTTTTCTGTCTTAGATGCAAAAAGTTCATTTTAGCAAATTTTGCTTGATCGAAAATCTTCTTTGCTAACCACTTTCAGTACACCATGTGGAAGGTACAGATTTTTGAGAATGCCATTTGGGATAAATTCTGCCAGTGAAGTTTTCCAAAGTGCAATGGAGCAAACTTTTTCAGGCTACCCCTTTGCTATTATAGTAAATGATATTCATGTTGGAGGTAATGGTGAACTCGAACATGATAGAAACCTTCTAGAATGCTCTCGTGAGGTGAATCTTAAACTGAATCCTCAGAAATGTAAATTCAGGCTAAAACAAGTTACTTATATGGGTCATTTATTTACTAGTTCAGGCTTACGACTAAATCCATCCAAGCAAGATGCAGTTCTTGAGATGCCAGCTCCAGACAATGCCACAGACTTATATTTTCTTGGCATGGTCAACTATTTAGGTGAGTTCATTCCAGACTTGAGTGAACTTTCAGCACCACTAAAGAGCTGACATGCAAAAATGTAACTTGATCCTGGTTAGAACAACATCAAAGAGCATTTGTTGCCCTGAAACAGAAAGTTGCCGGTCCACCCACTTTGAGATGTTATGATGTTCACAAACCAGTAACTCTTTCCTGTGATGCTTCAAAATTTGGTCTTGGTGCAGTTGTTCTTCAAGAGAGCAGACCAGTAGCTGCATCCAGAACTCTAACCCAAACTGAGATGCAGTATGTGCAAACTGAAAAAAGAGCTTTTGGCAATAGTGTTTTGCGTGTTTGAAGTTCAATGATTATATTTATGGTCGACCTATCCAGATTGAGACTGATCACCAACCTTTGGTTACTATTTTGAGAAAACCAGTGCATTCAACTACAGCCAGATTCCAATGCATGGTGTTAAAATTGCAGAAGTACAATTTCAATATTAGTTTACACAAGAGGCAAACTTCTTTACCTTGCTGATATGTTATCCTGATTGCCCAGATCAACCACTGAACAACATGACAATGAGAAAACAGATTTTGAAGTCAGAAATTGTTCTTCTATACATCTTGATGAGCTCAGAACTCACACAGCTTCAGATCCAGTTCTCCAGAAGCTAACTCATTTTATCAGTAATAGATGACAAGCAACACATTCTTGTTTACCATTAGAGGTGCACCAGTATTTTTCTTATAGAGACACAATTTTGATGGAGGATGGTATCATTATGAAAGGTTCAAAAGTAGTAATTCCAAAATTCTTGCAACAAGAGTATACTAAAATCTTGCATCAAGGTAACCCAGGAACTGATTCTACCAAAAGAAGGGTGGGAGGGCTAGTATTTTGGCCTTCTATGTCAAAATATATTGAGAAGGAAATCTCATCTTGTTCTGTTTGTAATAGTACTAAACCACACCAACAAAAATAATTGCTTCAACTAAACCAGATTCCTGAACTACCTTGGTTGACAGTAGCCACAGAAATTTTTGAATGGAATGGTCAACATTATTTGGTATTAGTAGACTCTTATTCAAACTGGTTCAAGATTGACCTTACTAACCTAACTCCATTTTTCTGTGCATGGTAGTCTGCACGAAGTCATTTCTGACAATGGTGCACAGTTTACAAGTCAGCATTTCAAAAGATTTGCTGAGGCATGGTACTTTGTTCACGTTACTAGTAGTCCTTAGTATCCACAATCTAATGGCTTGGCTGAATGTGCAGTTCAGAGTGTGAAACAGTTGTTGGATAAATCCAAATGAGACAAAACCAATATTTTTCTCAATTTGCTTAATCTCAGAAACATTCCTCATGACATTCGTCTTGGTTCACCTGCACAGAGGCTTATGCCGAGGCAAACCAGAACTACGCTACCAATCAATAAGAATTTGTTGATTCCAACTGCTAAAAACAATAAAGCAGTAAAAGCCCAACTCATGAAAAATAATTTGTCACAGAAACATCATTATGACAAAACCAGCAAATCTCTCAAACCATTAAAAGAAGGAGAGATAGTGAGGATGCAGACAGCAAAAGGTTTTGATTGAGTAGGACTTGTGAAACATTTATGTGAGGATCTGAGATCATACATCATTGAATCATAAGGAATGTAATTTAGGCAGAAATAGAAATATTTACTGATGGTCTCTTAGCCAATGCTACAGCATCTTGTCTGTAATGGAGACTCTACTTTTTAGAATATGCTATCAAATGTTCCTGTTCCCATTCCTAAAAGTATCCATGAAGTTCC
Organism: Protopterus annectens; assembly: GCF_019279795.1. Classification (NCBI taxonomy): domain Eukaryota; kingdom Metazoa; phylum Chordata; order Ceratodontiformes; family Protopteridae; genus Protopterus; species Protopterus annectens. The sequence goes on along the minus strand of NC_056729.1, from coordinate 621,629,937 downwards.
TAATGAAGAGCATTCCCCAGTAAATCTCCCTGTTGCTAAACCCAGTATTGATCATTATATTACAAGGTCAGGTCGGATCTCAAATCCTAATCCAAGATACAAAGCAACCCGGACATGATTGTTTTTGTTTATGTGTTTATATAATTTGCATGCATATCTGAGTTTCATTTTTCATTTGCATGACAAAATTATCAAATAGGGAGGATGTAGACCATAGTGTGTGTGTGTTGCACCTTTAAAGCCACTGTAGTTCATGGGCATGTGCATATAAGTACTGAGCACGTGCAAGCAGAGTGCCATTTTCTGTAGGAAGTTGGAGTGAAAGCATGTATGTGTGTAGCAGTCAGTCATTTAGTTAGTTCATTTAAGTTTTATGTTCCAGTCATCCCTCCTGATGTGTTTGTGTGTAATAAACATCTTAAACAAACACCCAAGTCTCATCGTCTTATTTGAATACACAAGACAAGTGACACTAACCTAATTGAATCCAAAAATTATTCCTTCTAAAATATACATATGTATGCATCAACACACACGAACGCTCTCTCACACATGCACACACACACACACACACACACACACACACACACACACACGCACGCACACACACACACACACACACACACACACACGCACACACACAAAGTGCAAGTGTGCAGATGATGCTGGAGTGCAGTATCAGCATTAACTTCTAGAGCTGGGACTTCAGAAATGAATGATGAGACTACATTTACATCTCAGATGAAGCACTGGAGCACTTTGCATGAGGTGGGTATGTGTGCTAGTAATTGCAGTAAGCTGTTACAGTTTTAGTAAGCAGATTATTACAGTTGCAGAAGTGGTGGGGAGTTTTTTTTTGCCCTCTCCTTGTCTTTAACTTTGAGAAGAGCTGTTTAGATTTTTTTTTTGCTCAAGTTTGAGTTGAGGAGGGATGTCTGTCTGGGTATCTGTGCAGGGTACCAGCTAAGTTACCTATGTTTCTGATATATAAATTATTTATTTCATTAAATTTACAGACATTCATAAGAAGTCATTATGCTCCTAAATGGCAGAAGTATAGCACAAGTTACTAAATAAATGCTTCTGATAAGGTCTTAACTTACTGGTATAATTGAAGCTTGGGCTTTTTAAAGGTCTAATGTATAAATTCAGAGGTTTTCCCATCTACATGTTTCAGTATCAGCATTACCTCCACTTTTTCCAATCATAACTCACTATCTATTCTCATAAAATTGAATTTGTGTGCTTATCTCTTGTTTTCTGATAGGTACTTGGGTAGTGCACAGAAGTCCTACTTAAGTGCTCTGTTATTCTAATTCTGCATTGTATGGCTGTCGTTCCACTTAAATTAGTTACATAAGCATACTACAACATGTATAACATGGTCTATCTGAAGATTAATACAGTGAGAAATCATAAATTCTTTGTCATGAGTACTTATCCTAATGATTTAAGACTGTCTAATATATTTGCAGCCAGTACAACGCCCACAAATATACACACTAACAACACGGCATCTTTTGCATCTGATTTCTTTCTATTCTATCACTCAGTGTTTTCCCTTCCCTATACATCACCTGGAGATTGGTATCTATAATCTCATTTAGTAACCTACAAGCTCAGTTAGAACTCTGTGTGTATGAAGAATATGCAAGTGTTCTGAAATGCAGTGTCCCATAACATTAGGTTTTGGTATACAGATTGTGTCAGTTTAAAGCACTTGTGATGATCCTATGCTATTTTTACTCTCCTTTCAAACCATTCACTACAAGGTATATGGCATGAATTATTCACATTGGTAACAGTGTATTTTCTCTGGGCACAACAGTTCTTAAACCATTTACTCATGTTAGAGCAAAACATATGATCTGATGTTATTAATCTTTGTTTACCCCTTACGTATGGAATCCAGTTCCGACCTCGGAACTGAGACGGCCTTTTTTCAAGCTCATATCAGCCACAAACCTCTCGAGCTAAGATTTTACCCATCATGCCCTTCTCCCTGTTACCTTAGATTTAGTTTGCCGTGTTGCTGTTTAGCCATGTCCAGTCATTCTTCTCCAGCTAAGTGTATTTTTTAGATAATTTTTCAGATTTTTCTTAAAGATTTGTTAATTTTTTGACTTTATTAAGTAGTTTTTTTCTTATTCTCTACCTTTTGTACCTTTGTGGTATCTCTACTACCAATGTTGGTAGTCTTTTCTTACTACAAGTGTATAGGTGGCAAAAGTTTCTATTTTTAATTTATTTTTTTGTGTAGATATAATGTCTGAGAAGAAAGGGACTACAGGTTTTAAGAGGTGTTCTGAGTGTGGACACAAACTGCCTCACTCTGACACACATGACTTGTGTGTTTACTGTTTGGGTGTGCCTCATCTCACACTGATGCCACACTGTTAGATTTGTAAAGGGTTTTCTGCATGACCTTGATTGAAAGTAAAAATAAACTAGTACTAAAGGGTCTCCTTAAGACCACTTTCTGCAAGGCTATTTCTGGGTCACAGGATTTTTCTCCTACTTCCAATCAACTTAAAAGGTCTAAGTCCCTTCCATCGTCTCCCTCTGGAGACCCTAAGGAAGTGAGACATAAAAAGGCTAAATTGTCAGAGTCATTGGTTTCTGTTGCTTCGGCTCTATCTCACTTGACTCTGTCTCCGATTATGTCTGCTGGTCTTTCTACACCATTGTTTTCGGTGCAAAGATCATCCTTCTTGGTACTGACTAGTTTGGTGCAGACTTCCTTGGCACCGATGGATATATTGGCGCAGTCATCTTTGGCACCGACAGAAGTCTCAGCACAGACGTCTTTGGCACCTACAATTTTCTCGGTGCAGATGCCTTTAGTGCCTACAGTTTTCTCAGAGCAGACGCCTTTGGCGTCAACAGTTTTCTCAGTGCAGACTCCCTCAGCAAAAACAGTTTTCTCAGTGCAGACCCCCTCAGCACTGACAGTTTTCTCGGCGCAGACCCCTTCTGCACCAACAATTACTTTGTGCAGGCTTTTTCGGCACCGATGATTTCGGTGCAGGCAAGCCCCTTTTTGACATCCCCTGTCAGTGGTCGCGCTAGCCCTTTTTTGGATAGGCCCGAATCGCCTTCAGGGTTTTCAATGAAGTCTACCAGAAGCCTTTCTGAACATGATGTGGTACGTCTTATAGACCAGCTGCTTTTGGCCAGAGGAATACCTGCCCCTCCAAAAGTGCCTCTCCCCTTTGGAGTTGATCACCCTTCTCCACAGACTCCTACCTATTCTCCTTTGACCTCTGTCCTGCCGATGAGCTCATCAAGTTCACCATGCAGTGTGCGTGGAAGGCACTGGACTCTGTGGAAACCATACCTTGTAGGCCGAACAAAATTCTTTCTCCCCCAGAAGAGTGCCCCCATTGGTTGAAAGGTCTCCCTGTAGATGCTGTGGTAGTGGCAGCCGCTACAATAAACGAACTGGCAGAGGAGAGCCAGACTGTTCACCCACCAAATAAGGAATCCTGGGCAATGGATAGATTAGGGAAATATGTCTTTGCCTCATCGACCTTTGCTGTTAGGTCTTTGAACTACCTGGCACATTTCATAAGGCTACAGAGAGACTTGGTGTCCGAACTCTCTGAGACCCTGGCAGGAGCAGTTTCTGATGAGATCCGTGACAAAGTGGCCTCTCAGTTAGTGACCCTAGAATCATTTTCCAATTCCTCAATGCGTTTGATATTCCACACTACTGAGGGAGTGGCAAGAGCTGCGGGTGCAGGCATAGTCATGCAACGCCATGCATGGATGTCCATTTGTGATTTTGCAGACCCCTTCAAAGCTTCCTTTCTTAATGCCCCTATTGAGACCACTAGTTTGTTTGCGTCCAAGGTAAAATATACATTGACCAGATGTGAACAAGACAGTAAGGCTCTATCTGCCATGGGTGTCTGTTTATCTTCTCCTCAGCAGTTCTATTCTAGGAATCAGAAGAGTGGGAAAATGTGGCACAAAAAGTCCCAGGGTCCTTTCCATGACACTCAGGCCGAGTTTTCCCCCAGAGGCAGAGGGGGGAACTCTATCAGAAGACGCCCCTTTCAGGGCAGGGAAGGTTCACAAAACCGGGGCTCCAGAGGATATTTCTCTGGGCAGCCCTATCAGCGCTCCTAGGAAGCGGCCCGATTGCTTTCCTCTGGAAGCTGTTGGGGGTCATTTTTCCTTGTACCCTTCTGCCTGGCAAACCATAACCACAGATGCTTGGATACAAAAGATCATAACCAGAGGATACCATATTCCATTATTATCCACTCCCACCTTACCCAAAAGCTTACCTGATATGCCACCCAGTCAAAGGGAGGCTGCAGCTATAGAGATTTCAAAGCTGCTTCAAAAAAGAGTCATCCAAACGGTCCCCCCAGACCAGACAGGATCCAGCTTCTACTCAAGATTCTTTTTGGTGCTAAAAAAGACTGAGGACTGGAGACCAATTCTGGATCTCAGCACCCTAAACAAATTCGTAAAGACAGAAAAATTCCGGATGGTCATGGTTCAGTCTATTCCTCCACTTTTGGAAAACGATGATTGGATGTGCTCCATAGATCTTGAAGACATGTGCTACCTCATAAAGGTGGAAAAGCACTCAAGAAGATATCTTCACTTCCGGGCGGGAGCCAGTCATTACCAGTTCTGAGTACTGCCCTTCGGACTCTCTACAGCCCCCAGAGTGTTCACAAAGTGCATGGCAGTAGTTACAGCTCATCTGCGGCTTCAAAGGTTCCGGTGTTTCCTTACCTAGACGACTGGCTCATTACTGCCCCAACAGGATCAGGCTTTGACTTACATTTTAAAGGACTCTTGGCACCGCTTGGACATCATGAGGAATCTAAATACTTAGAAAGAATTTTTGTTTGTGACTATTGATGTCATCAACTTATTCACAGTGATCCCCCATGAGACAGGACTTGAATTTTTTGATAGTATTCTGGCTGAAAGTGGTGATTTACACCATGTTAACAGGGGTTTACTTGTTGAATTTATGGAAATGGTTTTATTTAACAATTTCCTACTGTATGAAGGGGAACATTTTAGGCAGAACAATGGTGTTGCAATGGGTGCAAAATGTGCACCCATCTATGCTAACTTAGTATTAGCGGAATGGGAGACACAGCATATTTTCACTTCCAAATATATGTCCAATATCATTACTTATTTACATTATTTGGATGATTTATGGTTATTATGGGGTGGAACCAAGGAAGAACTGGATGAATTTATAGTTTTTTGGGTAGTACAACAAGTTTTCTAAAGTGCATTAGTCACAGTGATAAGGATAGAATTGAATTTTTAGACATTTGTTTGTACAAGCACGGCATCAGATATATTCTAACATCTACTGTAAGAAAATGTATAGTAATTCTTTTCTCCATTTTGAGAGTTGTCATCCCTATTTTCAGAAGCAAAACATGGTAAAAGGGCAAATGGTCCACCTATCAAGACTGGTTAGTCAAGATGAACTTTTTAGTAATGGATTGTTAAAACTTACTGACGTTTAAAAATAGAGGGTATCCTACTGGCAAAAACACATATAGAAGTGTCGAAGAAAAGGGCTACTACATTTTGTCCTATTTTGTTGGACAAAACTAGAGAAGTCTGTCAAGTAAATATGAATATCCCCTTAGAACACAAAAGTTTGGACAAGGGTGCTAAGATGGTGTTGGAATACAATTATACAGCACCAAAGGTAAGGAACATTTTACAAACAGCATGGGATAGTGTGTTTCCTGAAGAAATGAAGGAAACATTGGGGTCTATCCCCATGTTTGTCACTAGTAAAGGGGCCAATTTAAAAGAGCTTCTAGAAAAAGGAGCTTCTGTCATAGAATATCAGAATTCACAAATGAAAAAAATGTGGTTTATGCAATGCCTGCAAATTTATTTATGATGGACCAAATGTATATTTAAGTAGTTACAAGAAATCTTTGAAATGTCCAGGGCATTCTATTTGTAATACCGACATGGTTGTGTATATCACTACGTGTTTATCATGTCCCACGTTTTACGTGGGAAAGACCTCATGTAAATTGATGTTAAGGATTTTGGAGCACAGTAGAGACATCAAAAACAATAACTTGTCTAGTGCATTATTTATGCACAGTAAGGATTGTAAAAATTTTTAAAAGGTTTTTATTCTTTGTAATTGACAAGATTCCAAAGGGTGATGCTGGTGGGGATAGTAAGACACTACTGGAAATTAGAGAATGCCTTTGGCAGTTATGTCTTGATACAACTAGATTGACAGGCATAAATGACAAAATCTCTATTTCCAGTTATTTAAAATATAAGTCACATTTCATTTGATTGGACAAGTTCTTATATATTTATACAGTGTATTACAACACAATTGTATATCTTTATTTTATTGTATGAAGTTAATATCAAATGTTTACATTGTCAAACATTTAGTAATGTTTTTATTATAGGTTTCACGTTGTACAGCAATTATATGACAATTTCAGCACTTCTTTTAGATTCTAGTTAGATATAGAATGTATTTTTTTGGTGGTGTTGTGATGTGTGGTTAGGGTATTCATGTATAAGGGTAACTGTTTATATTATAATAAGGTTGCAATACCAGAAGTTTTTACTGATTAATTAGAAGAGCATTAATTGCTAATTAATTATTATTTTATGTATAAAAGGACTAAATGTTTTATGCTGTTTGACTCTGATGAAGCCCAACAGAATTATGGATGAAAGCGCTTAGTCTGATGTATTAATAAAGCTGTGTGATCTCTGGCAAATCGTGGATTTTTGTTTTTAATAATGCATACTCTGTTGGCTGCTGTAGAAAATTATAAAAGAACTCTGTCATGATGCTGTCAAAGCATATGAGAAAATATATGACATTGTCCTGAATTTATTCCAAGAGGTACACTTCACTTTTGAAGAATATGACTTCCTTAGAGTTGAATTGCTGAAACTAGTCATGCTCTTTGGTATGTCAAAGATGCATAAACATCCTACAACCTTCTAGCTCCATTCAGGCATATTTTTCTCCTAATAGTCTCAAGACTTTTTCCTGACAATATATATTGATAGGCAGCTGAATAAAATTGTGCAAAACAACAATCCTTACACAAGAGACCCATGGCACTTTTCTGAAAGAAAAGGGACATATAATGGAAAAAAATGATTTCATATGACCACCTTATACACTACTTACACTTCTTTAAACCAGCTAAATGGAATAGAGTTTATTATAATTTATTTGTGTTGGAAGGAGGACCCAAACTGACATTCTTTGTTGCCTATTAGATAAAATACCAGCCAAGAAGTATTTTGCATTTTATGCCAGCTATTTTCAGTAAAACTGTCGAGAGTATCAAAGGGATCCACCATAGCATCATGTTTTGTGACCATAGTACTGAGTGACTGGGAAAGGCAATATTTGTATGTAAGTACATTATATTTCAACATTGCTTTTTGCAGCCATTTAATTGATTACCATTTTTTAGCATGGTCAAAATCCAAATATAGGTTTGCTGGGATTGTACACTGCATTAATGGCACTACCATTTTTTTTTCTGTATTTCTAACATTAACATATTGAGTTATTTGTAAAAAAAGTACTTTGAACTCTAACATTTACATTTACAAAAAAAAGAAACAAATACTTGTAGTGCTCATCCTATATTTATGGAAAACAGTATTGTAAGTAATTGGCACCTGTCTCAGCTGGTAGCATGTCACTTTGATGAAGATGTTTTTGGCAAACGCAAAAGCAAATAATACTTCCATTATTGTGCAGCCTCATAGTTGTGGGTGTGGGGGGCAGGGAGGCTTGACCACCCCCCAAAAAAATTCTAATGCTCGTCAAAGGTAGTTCAGTGAACTGTTTTCAGTTTGTTTATTTTCTTTAAAACTACCTTCATCAAGTTGACATAAATCATCTCTGCTAATTTCAGATGGTGGCAGATTTAAGCAAGAGTGAGAAATGTGGGAACAATTTTTGCAGAAAGAGAATGTGATAAATATAAACTAGGGGTAACTAAGAAGGACACAATTTATAAAGGGGTTAGAACTCTGGACCCATTCTGGTATCAGGAAGTTCTAGTTTTCCTATTAAAAACAGACTCACTGAGGTTGACAAGAATAATGTTTATTTTATTTACAGCTCTAATGCTGAACACATTCAGCATAATATGAAGAACAACAGGAAAAGTCTTACAAGCAGTACAGAACTATACAAAGTGATTAGTAGCAGCAGATCACTATGTCAAAGAGTAACTGTCACTTTAAATATTTACTAGAAATAGGTTTTAGACGTATTTAAAAAGAGAATGTATAGTCAGATACATGCTATCTACCCTTATGGGTTCCTTTCCCAATATCAGTTTGCTGCAGAAGTAAGGAATTCAAGCATCTATTGTTATGGGTAAGTGCATCTTAGAGAACTGTACAGTTTAGTTTATTTACCAGAGTTGTTAATAATCACAGTAATTGCAAGCATAGCCTGGGTGTAGAATTTCAAATTCACAAACATAGCATAATCATAGAAGGTAGATAATCCCACAAACAGTTGAAGCAATATGCAAATATTAACTGTCAGAAAAATATGTATTCAGACATATATAAACTGCTAGAAAAATATGTACTCAGACATATATAAACTGTTAGGAAAATGTGTGCTTAGGCATATACTCAAACATATATGAAGTGCAAAGGTTGAAAACAGTATAATATGTAATGCATTTAATTCTATTTTACTAGAATGGCAGTAGAAATGAACTTGCATATTATTGCTTGAAGCTTAGCTGTAGTGTGATTAAAACATTGACCCTGACAGTAGCTGGCTTGGCTGGCTCATGTCTTTCAGTGAATATTATTTGCAAAGTTGGAAAGTAATGAATCTGTCTGTATGTGTATCTTTTCCTGCTTCCACCGAGGAGAATGGCCTTGTGCACTATCAGAGATAATGTCCAGCTGGTGGACAGAGAGACAAAGAAATGTATTAAGAAGACATTCATCCATTGTATTCGAACTAATCTAAGAGCCTTGAATTAGTTACATCCTCGGAAGGACATTGTGACTGACCAGGTGCCTTGCAAGGCTGCAATATTCTCATGGGAAAAACTTTTTGAAAAAAGCATTACCTCAGCATTTTCTTATGAATTGTAGTGATGTAAAGACCCTGTCACTGACCACGTCAGTGAGGTGGGCAGCTGATTGTAAATAGTATAAAATGAAGGGTATTTCCTGAATAAAGTTAGTCAAAACTCTGTACATGTTTATGTATGGTTTTGCCTCCTAATGTACATTAGTAGAATGCATATTTGTTTGATACTTGAGCATCCTGTATTACTGTCTGTCATTTTGAAAACCTAATGATTTTTACAGTCTGATTTAACAATTTATTTAACATTTTGGTCCTTCTGAAAAGCCGGAATTCCTTGGTAAGCTGCAGGTCAGAGTGCATGGGTGATAATAAATCGGAGAAGCTGCCAAAACAAAATGGTTCTTCTTAAAGTGAAAAGACCTCCGACTGAATTGTTGTGTAAAGAGGCTGTCCACTTTCTGATCTGTGGCTGAAAAGCGGAAGACTGGGCCCCAAGAAAAAAGACAGTCACTTTGTCTTTGTTTTTTTAGATCAGGGGACAGGTTACACTGTGCTATTGCTAAGGTTTGTGATAGCAGGGAGAGAGATAGTCGAGTATTGTATCTTGAGTCATAGATCAGGAATAACAAAAAAAAAGTAAACAGTCATTCTAGACACTACTGTGGATAATGGAAATAAGATACCACGTGGTACAAGAGCAGACAATGTGAGGTATTTTGCAAAATGGGTCAACAAGTATGAATTTGACGGTAATTAGAAAAAAATATCACTAGTGAAACTTTTTGAAGTTTAAATCTGGACGAGAAGGTCAGGCAAAAAAAACAACAGTTGTTGGTGAAATGGAAACCTAGAGCAGAGATTGGACTTGTATTAACCAATGCTTTACAACAAAATGAAAAACAGTATATGATGCATACTATGGTAGATTATTGTTTCAATAACTATAGGTATGAGCTTCAAGCCTTATTAGAGTATGCTAGGCATGCTGAAAGACACTTTAACAGCAAAAAAAAAAAAAAGAGGTCTCTCTTCACAGCTACGGAGCAGAAGCAGAAGTCTTTGTAGTACAATCAGGCAAAAAAAATAAATACAAATACAAACAAACGCACAAAGAAAGACAGACCCAGAGGTTTATGAGAACAGGAAAAGTGCTTTAGTGCTTTAAGAAAAGGAAATATTTGCGGGTGATGACAGGAATAGGCAGGAATAAAAAAAAAGCAAAGGAAATGATGAGTGAGGGATTATGAGATAGTGACACTGCTGTGCAGTCATCAGCAGAGATCATTAATGAGCAGGGAAATAAAATATAAATGAAAAGAAAGATGAGATGACATGCAATGACATGTATGGGTGGGTAAAGTCTGATTTGTGAAGTTTTTGCTTGGAGCCTTTATTTAGCAGACACAAAACCGGAGACTTGGAAACCGAAGTTACACTCATTCATTAGAGAGTTGTGATTCTTATATCAAGACCTTTGATACACCCTTCAAAGTTACCGAGCACTTAATCACCACCACTCTGAATCACCAGACAGCATATTAGTGAAAGCAGCAAAGGAACCATTCTCCCATGATACCACTTTTCCTGACTATGTCTCGGGATACCCCAGAGAAGTAAAATAGTACTTCTAAAAATAGCCCTTTGAACTTATTGGGAAGATGACTTATGCAGCTTTTTGCATAGCAGTTAGTTCCTACCATGCAGTATATGGCATAGAAGAGACAAATGGATGCTTTTTGTAAATAGTATAAATGATTTAACAATTTATTTAACATTAACTGAGTAGAAGAACAAATGTAAATTAATTTTTTTAGTAAATATGAGAGGGAAATGGCTGATGGGAACAGAATGTCAAAAAAGAAGTGAGGCAGGTGAGGAGAGAGTTAGATTATGTGTCCAGTGGAAAAGCACTTGCAGTCAGATTTTTGATGGAAGTGCCTTTTGTGTTGTGTTCTGAATGTGGGGAAGGAGGAAACTGCTTTTAGATGCGTGTGTGTGTGTGTGTGTGTGTGTGTGTGTGTGTGTGTGTGTGTGTGTGCACGTGTGTGCGTGTGTGCGTGTGTGTGTGTGTGTATGTGTGTGTGTTTGACTGTATGTGTGTGTGTGAGGAACCTACCAGAGTTCGGGTACAAAAATGGAGAAGGAGTGGTATGTACAATGCAATTTGGTTTGGGGTGTCTGGAGTGATGGAGGGAGTTAATTAGGGAGAGGATGTGGGGGATGCAGGGGGTTGTTTTATTTTGGGGTTTAGTTGCAAGAGGTGGAAAGGTACCTGGTTGAAGTAGTTTGATAAGAAGAGACCTTAGTAGTAGCTCAACTCTATAGGAGACTGGTATCAATTTGGATTTGGAGAGGTTGATGCAGTGGTGTTCCTGGTGCGGTGTGGTGGTGTAAATGATTCAGTAAATTTTGTTTTCAATGGACTGTAGAGTCAATTAGTTTTTTTTAGAGGTTGTGACTATGATAGAGAGCCTTTATTCAAGTTGATCAAAGGAGAGAAAGAGAGAAATTTAAAAGGACCAGAATAAAAGAGACCTGATATTTTCCTGGTGTTTTCAATGTGGCTTTAGAAGTTAAGTGACTGCTCTAGTGCTACACGTAAGTATTTAAAGGATATGGTTGTTTCTGTTGGGGAACCAATGAGATCTGTGATGCTGAGATTTTTAGAATTTTTTCAGCTTTTCTGAAGTTTCAAATATCATACTTTTTGTTTTGAAGGGGCGTAGAAGTAGCTTATGGCTGTTTAGCCAAGTATGAAGGGAGAATAGGTCAGACTGAAGCTGGATTTTAATAGCTAAATATGAGGGAATGGACTGAAGAATAACCAAGTCATCTACATAAAAAGTGATAGAAAGGTTAGGGAGACCAGAAGGTAGTTTGTTAATCAAGACTAAAACCAACAGTTGGGTGAGTATGGATCCCTGGGGCACACCTCTGGTAAGGGTTTACTCGAAGTGATAGAGAAGAGGCTATTTTGACTCTGAAATACCTATTTGTTAAGAAATGTTGGAACCGGTGACAGAGTTGGGAATAACCCCAATGTCTTGGAGGGAGTGAAAGAGCAAGAAGTTGCCATAAGTTCAAAAGCTTTGGTAAGGTCAATGAAAAGAGATCCTGGAAGGTTTTCTTTATCCATACTAAGAAAGATCTCATTCTGTAAGTGACCATACTGCTATCATTATGTTGTGGCCAGCCCAGAATCCATGTTGTTTAAGAGTGAGGAGATGATTACTGTTGGATGCAAGTGAACAGTTGGCTGTATATTAGTTTTTTAAGCATTTTTCCAAGTATGGGGAGGGATGGAGATAGAGCAGATGGGGGAGGCATTTTCATGCTTAGTGCTGAGGCTGTTTGGAAAGGGGTTTGGTAATAGCAGTTTTCCATATGTCTGGCATTGTATTTTGAGTTAAGTAGAGGTTGTAAATATGGACAACAGGTGTGGTAAGGAAGTGTTTGCAGGGTGAAATAAACCAAGGGAGTAGGTTGTCTTCAACAGGAGGAGCATTAAGGGGTATATTTTCTAGTAGGGATCAAAGTGTCTGTGAGAAATTTTCTTAAAATAGAAAAATGGGGTGAAAGGAACTGGGGTGTGTGAGTTGTGGGGATAGAGGTGCTGGTATTAAGGAGGTGGTTGAATGCCTTGAGAAAGTCATAGGTTGAGAGTTAGCCTTGAGAGGTCTGGATGGTGATAGCAGAGAAGGAGGTTGAATCTATGGATTTTCTGCATGGGAAAAGATTTACTTTGTGCCAAAAATGATTGGGTTTGCCTAGTACAGCAAGTTATTTGCTTTGGAAATAGTTGGTTTTGTGCCTGTGTATGGCTTGCTTAGCTAGGTTACTCAGATAGGCAAAGGCAGTATGATTTTCTGGTGAGGGGGTTTTGTTTCCATGTAGACCCCGTATAGTCTCTAAGCTTGAGCAGAGCTTTCAGTTCAATCGTTATCTAGGGTTTGTTGTATTTGAAATGGCATTGTGTGAGACTGAAGAATTTGTTTTGAAGTTGAAGAAAGGTATGTGTAAAAGCTGTGTCAGCTGATTTGGGGTTCTGTATATTAGTAATGGGAGAAGAATCAAAAGTTGCTAAGTTTTTTTATAGTTGTCTCTTCTGATGGTGGATTTGAGTCTGAAGATAACTAGTAAGGGGGGCAGTTTTTGTGACTGGTTGATAATATGCTAGCTTATTGGGGAGTGGTCACTGAATGAGGATGTACAGATAAATATATTGGAGATGATGGGAAGGTTGTTACTGATTAGTAGATCCAGGAGGCAGTGATTGTTGCTTAGGAGAGCTGCATGAGTAACGTTACTGACTAACTGCATAAGGTTGATATTAGCTAGAAATTCTGCAATGCAATTTCTCAGGGCACCCAGCTAGTTTATGTTAAAGTCACCTAAAATAACAATATTTTAATACTTGTGAGCAGCTGTGGTGATAGTAAGTATAAGAAATGTAAATGTGTTAAGAGAGGCTGGATGAGGAAGGTAAGTGACTGCTATTAGAAGGTGAATTGTCTTCTAGAAGGGACATATTAGAAGGATCCATTTGGGTTCAGTATCTGAGGAGGCATTTGCTTGAACACCGGTAGTTGATTTGAGGTTGTTTTTATAAGGAATGAGAGTGCTCCCACCTTGTCTGTTGCCAGGTTTTGTGTCTTGGAGGTATTTATAGAAGGGAAGTAGATTCTGAAAATTAAACTTGTTTTATTTTAGCCATGTTTCAGTTGCAATATCAGGTAAATGGGTTGTAAGGGAGTTGTTTATCAGGTCAAGTTTATTAGAAATGCTTTGGACATTAATTAATGCACAGCAGAAGGTGGAGGTGTTGGGAAAGGTTATGAGTATTATGTGGTGGGAGGGACCTGGAATAAATTCATGTTGGCTCTGAGGAGTATGAGCAATATAGGAGTCAATTTATAGAGGTGTTTGGGAAGTCTGATGTGGGGTTCCTGGGGGCTGATAAGTTTGGAGGAGATGAGGTAAAGGAAGTGTGAAGTTGGAGTGGTGTGTTTGTGGTATTGACAGAATGGAGTATGTAAATGACCAGGGTAGGTATTGGGCTTCAAGTGAGTGATTATAGGACTTTGTGATAGGCCAGTAAAGGGTAGGTTGAGAGATGGGAGAAGAATGGGGGTCGCTAATGTTATAGTGTAATGCGTTATAGGAAGGAGGTGTGAAATGGTGAGGTAAAGTATTGCAGATGGCAGGGTAGAAAGTGAGTTCTGAAAGAGTCTGTGATGATGACAGAGGACCAGAGAGTACATATGGGATGGTGAAGAGGTTGAGAATGATGTACTGTTTGGTTAGTAGATTTATTTAAGAGCGGATGGTGATCAAACTGGATGGAAGTTTAGGGTGGGTATATGTCACATTAAGGTGTTTGAGAACTTGGGTTGTACATTTAGTGAAGTTGTGTGTACCTTTAATGGCTGGTCAGAAGTTAGTGGAAGAAAAGTGGAGACAGTGATGTATAAATTGGGGAGCATGAGGGTGGCTGGAGAATTGGAGGTGGGAGGTGAGCAAAGCAGGACACAACTCCTACCTAAATGGAATCAATCTATAAAGATGTCCAAGGTTAATGCAGGGTATAGTGGAGATGTTGGTATAATATGGAAAGTTTGGCATAATGGATAACTTGTTTAAAAGATACAGGTTTTGATTCTCACCTTGAAAAGCATGGCTAGGCTTAAAAAGGCCCACTGGGGTTGTTAACTTGGTAATTACCTCTGAATAATCACCTATGAGATAGAGGGGTCACACACCTGAAGCACAGTAGTGGTAAGAAAGAAAGAAAGAAAAAAAGAAAGAAAGAAAGAAAGAAAGAAAGAAAGAAAGAAAGAAAGAAAGGGGATAGCTAAAATTAAGATCCCTTAATTGTTAACTTTATGGGTGTTCATCTTTAAGACCAGAAACAAGTATGCAAGACAACCTTCAGATTAAACAAGTTAATGAGACTGAGTCCCCTTGCAAGCACTTGAATAAATGCATCCTGTTTCCCTGGATAAGGAGGATGAGCTACTAAACTGCACACTACCAAGATGAGGTGTAAGGAAGCTTTAGTGTTTAATGATTTATTTTAACACATGGAACAGTGTTTCAATTATAAATTTAAACCAAAGAACACACACCTTGACAGACTTGCCCAGGACCAGTCAGAAATTGCTTTTACTTTCTTTCAGTTAAAAGTTGAATTGCTGGTATGTTCAACATTCCCACTATTGTAGTAGCCCTTAGGCTATATAGGTTGAATACCAAAACCTACCTATCCTGGAAGGTGGAAGGATATAGATCCAAGAGCCCCTGAAGAGCAATCCTATCAGAGTTTGACCTGGACCTGGAAAAGGAATCCAGTTTGTAATGTCTTGTAAAGATGTATACAGAGGACCATGTAGCTGCCTCTAGAAGGCTTCTATAGCCCCTCCCTTCAAGTATGCCATTGAAGAAGACAAGGCTATAGTGGAAAGTGCCTTGATATTGCCTGGAATGGATTTACTGTGGTGAGAATAACAAAATGCAATAGCTGAACACAACCATGTAGAAATTGTTGGTTAAGACACATGGTGTCCCTCTTTTGCCCATCAATAAGAAATAAATAGCTGACCAACTTTCTTCTTCTTCTTCTTCTTCTTTCTGCTGCTCCCGTTAGGGGTCAACACAGCAGCTTAATTCTGTCAAAATAGTACCTGAGCTGCCTATGTTCTCTCGAGTTTTTAATATCTGGGTAGAAAACCGGGAGATTCAAAGTAAACTCTGAACCCACTTTGGGCATAAATGAGGGATTTGTTCTTAAAGAGACCCTCTCCCTATGGAAAATCAGATAAGGCTCACTCACGACGAAAGTTTTTAACACAGATATTCTTCTTGCAGATGTCAGAGCAATGATGAGTCAAGAACCTTAAATCAGGTTGATGGGCAGGGTCAAAAGGAGATGACAATTTCTACAGCTCATAAATGAGATCACAAGGAGAAGCAACCTGTTTATGTGGAGGTCTCAGGTGTAAAACTCCTTTCAGTAACTGTTTCTCAATAAGCAGTGATGTAAGAAAAGGCTCCATGGGCAGACATGCTACAATGGCTTCAACACGAACATTTATAGAGGAATAAGAGAGTTCAAGGGAAAGTAACTCAAACAAATATCTGAGCACCCATTGTACACAATCTCTAATGGGTCCCTGGTTATTGTTTAGGCACCAAATAAAATTTGCTTTTCTTTTCCAACATAGGATTTTCTAGAAGCAGGTTTTCTTGCCTCCTTTAGAAACTGCTGCATAACCTTGTGACATAAGTGCCTAAAAGGTATTAAAATTGAGTCATTCAGGTAGTTGGTTGAAGATGATTGATAGTGGGGTGTACCAAACTCCCCTTCTCTTGTGTGAGTAGATCCAAACTTTGATGAAGATTGTGGTACTTGCCCTTGGCCAGTTCTATAAGAAGGGAGAATGTTGCCAGGGCCAAAAGAGGATCTTGACAATTATTTCTGGAGTATTCTTCTGAATCTTAGAATTACCCAGGATATTAGTGGAATGGGTGGAAATGCATAAAGGAATATTTCCTTGTAAGCAAATGAAAATGCATCTATCTTCCAGGCTTGCTTACCAGGATTCCTGGAACAAAACATGTTTAGCTGTCTGTTTTCAAATGACTTGAGCAGATCTATTTGTGGTGTTCTCCATAACTGGATAAATTCCTGAAGACCTTTTTGTTCAAGTTTTCATTCTTGAGGGACTGCCCTGGTCCTGCTCAGCTCAACTTGTCTGCCACAGATTGCTCTGATGGAATGTATGATACTTGTAGGGTTAAGAAATGCTGAAGAGCTAACTCCCAAGCTAGCCCTACCAGCCTGCATTGGGAGGGGGGCGGTGTACAACCTTTTACTTCCCTGCTTGTTTATATACCACATGACTGTGGTATTGTCCATAATCACTTGAACAGGACCTGGTGACCAAAGTTGATGGAGAGATTTCAAGGCATAGATCACACACAACATCTCTTTCTAGTTGTCCTTTGCTCTGTCTGATAGATTCCACAGACCTTGCACTTTTACTCCTCTGGAAACTGCTCCCCAAGTAAAATATGATGTGTCTGTGGTGACAGATTAGATTGGGGACTGAGGAGAGAAAAGAACACATGGGTTTGGTTCAATTTGTTGACTCCACCAATGCACTTCCTTTTTATAAGTACGAAAACTGGAATTAGATATTCCAAAGAATGCAAATGCTGGGTCGATGTTTTTTTAGAAATCATGGTTGCAATCTTGCAAAAGGTAGCATGACATTCATAGAAGCCATAATCCTAAGGATCTTGAGAAATTCTCTTTAGAACTTTGAGACCAAATTGAGAAGTTCAGGCAAATTCATTATAAAGATATACCTTGCCTTGTTTAAATGGCCTTTAGAAGAGAAGAAATCTATAAGGCAACCAAGAAACACAATCCTATGAGATGGAGTCAAGCAGGATTTTGCTATGTTTATCTAGAAGCCCAGATTTGTCAAATGAGGCATAACCCATGTTAATTACACTTGATATCTGGATAAAGAATCAACAAAGATAAGTAAGACATCTGAATAAATAAAGATGAGAATGCTGTTCAATTTGAAATATGCTATGACTGGGACTAGATATTCTGTTAATACCTTGGAGCTGTAATTAAACTGAAGGGTAATGCCAAGAACTGATAATGTGACCCTGAAACAGAGAACCCTAGAAATTTCCTGAAGCCAATGACTATGGAAATATGGTAGCAAGCACCTTTTAGGTCTAGAATTACCATCTTCACTCATCTTCAGAGTCAACATTTTGAAATTTGGAACTTTAATGCACAAATATAGAAACTAAAGATATAGTACTGGTCTCCAGGAGGTCTCTTTGGTAACAAAACCATTCTGGAATAGTAGCCTTTGCCCCTTTGACTTAAATGTACTGGTTTGATGACTCCCTGGGTGTGTAAATACTGAAGAACCTATGGAAAAAAATCTGTTTGGTTTGTAGGGTGGTGAAGAATTCCCCTGAAAGAAGTTTTTTGTATCCAGTGTCATCTGTACCCCCCCAAATTCTGCTTTTAAAACCCAGGCATCCAAAATAATATTTTGTCAAAGAGGAATGTTTAAGTTCAGTTTTGGGGACAGATCTGTAAATATATTGGTTGGGGGAGGGGAAAGGAGATGGCAAGAAATGTTGACATACTTATTCTGTACAGTTAGCTTGTCCCTGTTAATGAAAATATCCTGTTTTTCTATTGTTGTTACCCTCTCACTATCTGCTTTTTGTATTTTGTTTGCCAGAAAAAGACAGGTTTAATTTGTTTTTTGCTCTTTTTATGAAGAGGGAGACCTTTAAGATTCGTATTGGTGTAAATGAAATATCTTAGAAATTCTCTGAATTAATTTCCCTTTCTTATCAGGTTACTTGAGAACCTCAGTAGCAGAAGAGCCAGACATCAGACTTTACATCATTAGCAAACTTTTGGTTACATAACCAAGGATATATTCTAAACACTGTAGTAATAACAGTGTCCCTTTACACAGTATCTGTATAATCATGCTGACTGTTCAAAGCATGTGTAGGTACCTGAGAGGACAGAAACAGTTTGGTTGAAAAATACCAATCTCATAAAGAATGGAAGTCAATTCCCTCAGACTATCCATATGAAATGGCATACATTTCCACATTTATGTCTGGTAATTCAGAAAATATGAATGCTGAATTGGTAGAAGAAAATATTCCCTTTCCTATGTGGTCCAATATTTTACCTGGCTTATTACTAGGTGAAGGGCTGGTATGGTGCACCATCCTTTTGTCAGTCTGTGCTAAGGTGGGAGAACAGAACTTTATTAGCTTTTGATATCTTATACATCTTATCTGCTTTTTAGAGACTTATGGTTTGGTAACCTGATGACTGCAGGCAGCATTCAACACATCTTCAGGGCTGGCAGTATTGGGGGGGTGGGGGGGTGGGAGATGAATGAGGTATATTGATGCGTAACATATCATAATATCGCCTCAGTTCAGGGGAACATCTGTTTGTTCCCATAAATATACCTTGTTCACACTGGCAATGGTCTGATTAAAGTACAGTCTATCTACAGGAGAAGAATTAAAGTTTTCCTCACAATCTGAAAGTTTGACTTGGGAATCTGCAGGAGAAAAAATGCACTCTGTTAAAATCATAATCATCAGATGCAGTTTCCTCAGAAATACCTTTACAGAGGAGTGTCCATCTGTTAAGATTTCTGCTTTCCAAGATTTACTGCCTGTAATGCCTGTCTAGCCGAGGTAATGAACTCATTTTTTAAAATAGTATAAATAATAATAACTTTGTGAGAAAAACAATGTTTAACATTTGTTTTTGTCTTAATAGGAGTTCCAGCAAAAGAAGACTAATTTGAAGTAAGGACGCCTGCCCAGTCTAATGGTCTCTTGGTTCAGTTACCCTGCAGAAAATTTCCTGGAGTTACTTCCAGATCCAGAAAGGATGATTTTTCCGTTGTCCATATTAGACACATGAACAGCTGAAAAGGAAGTGACTGACCCCTTGTTCATGCTGGCCAAAAGGACTAGAACAGATGAAGCAAGAGAACTAAGTGAGTACTCTGAGGAACAACCACTGGCCACTGCAGGTTCATCCTCTATTGGCTGATGCATAGACTGAGTCAACAATAACAGCAAGGACTCTTTGGTAAGTGATTTTATTTTCTTTTTAGGCACAAGAGCGGAACCAGCCATACTGCAGTGAATATCCATGTTGTAAACAGAATAGAGGCATTGAAGATGGTAAACATAGCTGGAAAATCAGTGAAAAGGTATGTTGTCCCTAAGTGCTCACACAGCCAGCAAATCTACAGTCACTACACTTTCTCGAGTCCTTTAGGTTATAAAAAGTAAAAGTAGAACAGAATTCTCCTGTCAGTACTAATGAAACACTACCATACACACAGACAGATTCAAAATGTCAGGTAGGTTGTGGTGACATGAGATGATGTCATAAGGATTACACTCATACCTCTCAACCTCTTAGTGCAAAAAGTCTGGACAAAGCCTGACAGAATGAGGGGACAGAGGGACAGATTTTAAATACTGATCTTATAAACTTAGAAAGTTGCTAGAATAACAGGATTTGTCTTAACATGTATTATTCTGATTGGTATGAAGTCTGAAACTCAAATGTATATCATTATTTAATTACTTCAGCCCTCATTTCATCCCAGAAATTTGCCAGAAAATTGTAAATTTTATGAGGAACAGATCAAAAATATGAGGCAAAAATCTGGACAGCTGAGAGGTATGATTACACTGACACAGTTCCTGCCCATTTGTTTGTAAACTTTTCTATCACATAAAATTCCAAGTTTACCCAAGAATGATACCGCAGTATAAAGAAAAAATTATCAATTTCAACAATTGGCTAAGCTTCTGGTGTCATTCAAAGGGGAGCCAGTGTCTGCCAGCCTGGGACAACATGCTTGACAGGCCTTGTTGCTTCACAAGAGACGTCTTGCACCTATCACCCCTAGGCTTTTGAATACTGACCAAGGCTCTTGCTGTCCCCATAGTGCCTTTTTTAGGCAAAGCTCAAAAGTCAAACCCACCTCCATAAACAGCACAAATAAAAAAATGAGGGTTATGCTACTCAATGCCAGGAGTTTAAATCTCAAAATGCACGTGCTCGAAGCACTCCTCAGTATGGAGAACATCAACATCTGTGCAGTAAATGAAACCTGGTTCAAGGTTCCACAAAACACCCCAGCACTACTGGGCTACAACTCATACCACACATTTTGGCAACAGAACATGGACCGAAACACAAAAGGAGAGGGTGTATCCATATTCATCAAGGATACCTACACCTCCAGATTAGTGGCGCAGCATGATATCTCCGAGATCATCCATGTGCAACTAACATCAGGCAAAGCTGCAATGCAAATTGTGGCCTGCTACAGATCACCCTCCATGACCCAGCACCACCACTCCGCCTTTCTGGAGACACTGGAAAACATGAAGGTCCTACCGAACACCCTGATATTGTGCGATTTGAATTACCCTACCATTAACTGGAAAAACTACTCAAGTACAAACTCCCAGGTCCAGCGCTTCCTGGAATTTATTAACTCAAATGCCCTGGACCAGCTGGTAAACTCCCCTACCAGAGGTGAAAACATATTGGACCTGGTCATCACTAACACGGGCGACAGGTGTTCCACACCGGAGGTCAGCCCTTCACTGGTTAGATCAGACCATAAACTAATCACTCTGGATGTCCACACCACACCACCACCTCCAACCAAGGAAACCACAGTGAAAAACTTTTCTATAGCAAACTTCACCTTACTTAAGACAGAGGTGGTAAGTTTCACAGCCCCCACGCTAAAGGATAACAGTTTCCAAGATGCAGGAACCTTTACAAATGCACTCTATGAGCACCTACAAGGATGCATGGATCGTGCCATCCCTAGCAACACCAAGACTTACTCCCCTAAGAGAAGGAAACTAGTCTGGTGTACCCCTGCCATAAACAGGCTATACAATAGAAGGAGGAAACTAGTTCAGAAAAAAAAGCAAATCCCAAGAAGGAAAGACATCCCTGATCAGTATCAGTCCCTCATAAAATCCTGCAAGGCTAACTTTGAAAGAAAAAAGCCAAAGATTTGAAATATAACCACAAAGCCTTCTTTAGCTATGTCAAGAATCTAAGTGGCAACTCACAGATATGCTCTAAGCTAGTGCAAAATAGCACAAAATATAGTGAACCCACTGATATTGCCAACATCCTGTCAGATAGATTCAGTGCAAACTTCACCCCCCCTCTCACCCCCAAAAGGGCCCACAACAATACCAGAAAAGTGTAGTGTCCAAGAAATCACAGACGCACAGGTAAAAACAGCCCTTTCAAAAGCCAAAAGCACAGCATCAGTGGGGCCAGATGGTGTCCCAGGCTGCATCTTGCATGAACTACAGAATGAACTAACCCCCCACTGAAACACACTGTTCAACCTCAGCCTCTCCACAGGCTACGCACCCATAGAATGCTGCACAGCAACAGTTATTCCACTGCACAAAGGAGGGGCCACAACTGACCCTGGTAACTATTGCCCCATAAGCCTGACTAGCCTGGTCTGCAAGGCTATGGAGCGCATCATCATGGAACTCACTAACAAAGACATTGGGAACCTCCAAACACTTGACCTGACCCAGTTCGGCTTTGTTAAGGGAAGATCATGCCTACTAAACCTGGTTGACTTCTTCGAGACAGTCACCAAGGCCATAGATGAGGCGAAGGTAGTTCACACAGACTACCTTGACCTCACCAAGGCTTTTGACACCATTCCTCACTTGGGAATTATAGAAAAACTCACCAGCCTAAACATAAACTCCTACATCATGAGATGGGTTGCCAACTGGCTTACAGACAGAACTCACACAGTAAGAATAGTGGGCTCCAGGTCCGACTCTAAACCAGTCAAAAGTGGTGTCCCACAAGGCTCGGTCCTGGGACCCCTACTGTTCGGCATATACTTCTCAGAAGTACAGGTAAACACAGAAGGACTATGGTTAACCAAGTTTGCCAATGACTGCAAACTAGGAGCCATAATTGACTCTCCGGCTGACACAGACATTCTCCAAAAGGGCCTTACTGAGATGAAAACCTGGTGTCAAAGTCATAGTCTCAAGCTAAATGCCAAAAAATGCATAGTCATCCTGTTTGGGAAAAATAAAACACCCATGAATTACCACATATGTGGCAGCCCCCTTAATACAGAATAGGTAATAAGAGATCTGGGGACCCAGGTAGATAGTAATCTCTCCTTTGACAATCATATTGCCAAAGTAGTTAGGAAATCCTTCTATGTAGCCCAGCTAAAGGGTTCGCATTGAGAAATAAAGAGGTTATAGTGCCCCTCTACTCGTCACTCATCAGACCCATCATAGAGTACAATGCCCCAATTGGGATGTACCTCACAAGACACTTCCAACAGCTGGAAAGACCCCAAAAGTACCTCACCAAGAGAATTACTGACCTCAAACTTATGTCCTATGCAGCCCGACTGGAAAAACTCCAGCTGTACTCAGTGGCATATCGCTTACTCAGAGGTGATCTCTGCCTGACTTACAAAGTCATGTCCAACTCAGAATTGATGGACATGCTCCACCTAAAGAAATCCAAGTCACTGTGAGCCACTCGCTCTAGTGAGCTAAACCTCGCCACAACAATAAATAGAACATGCTGGAGGGATAGATTCCTGTCACAGAGACTCCCCATGCTTTGGAACAAAATTCTTAACTACATTAGGTAGAGCCCCTCATTAACACTCTTCAAGAGAAACCTTGATGAGTGGATGGGTAACAGAAAATACACCCCGGGATCACTTCATTGGCTCTTCTTGACAGAGACTCAGTTAATTAATCAATTGGGTGGCGAAAGCTGACACACACTGGCTAGGCTTATAAATGCCCTCGGGCAGATAGCCTAGTACCTACCTATGAACTTATTAGACATTGTTTTCACAAAACTAGCTCCAAATACCTTAATAAACACTGTGAGCTCAAAATAGCAGTCCCCTGACAGGAAACTTCAAATAATGTGAAAATATACTGATTTCGTAAAGGAAATGCCACTTTTAGTTAAAAAAAAAAAGATAAAAAGCTATTTTTCTTTAAAAAGGCAATAATTTCTAAGTGGAAGACTTCCCAGAACAGGGACTTACTCTCCAGGAATGAAAATCTAACCTTATTGCGCTCCTGAGAAGTTCAAGAGAGGCTTCTTCTTGAGACAACAAGAAAATACTGAATAAAGCTTCACTCTGAGTACTGATTTCCCACCTTTGGGATAAGGCAATCAGCAGTCAGAGTGAAGACGTGAAGGGGAGGCAGAGCTTTTTGAAGGTGTCTAGTTGTTGTTTCCTTTGCAGGACAAAAAGTCCTTTACAGACTAAGTGCTCCTGCTGCAGCGGGAGTGATGAACATATAGAATGGCATTTATTATTAGATGCAATAATGTCTCCTGAATAAATGATTCTGTGAGTATTGTGATTTATTCCTAAACTGAAATCTTATGTTTCTCAATGTTATAATTAGTAACTTGTTGCTAAAATGGTTCTGCTTTTTATCTCTTTTATCTTACGCATTCCACTCAGTAAGACTGCCTTGGGTTTTATGAATGAACTCTATAAGACAAGGCTGATTAGTAGATTCTAAACATGTGACTGGATACATTTTCATTGATTTTGTTTAATCATTTAATCAATTGTTAAATGTTAAGCACATGGCAGAAAATGTTTAATTATTTAAAGTATGAACTGACATTGCTTCTTTTTATTCAAAATACATCTTTCTAAATGAAGGGATTCAAGTTCTTAACATTTTCTTTCTAAGTGAAGTCCATAGTTTTAGTTCCAGTGCTTGTTGTTTTACTGGATTAACAAGATCACCATTACTGTTTACCCTTATAAGTTAAGTAAACCATTAAATATCTGTGTTGTAACAATATCCTTAAGTGCTTACTCTTCAAAAGATGGATGCCATCCTTTGAGATTTATTCAGGTGTACACACACATATCTTTATAATAATAATTGCAGTATCAGGTATAAACTTTTGAAATTACATTATTAGATCTCTTTACATTAAATAAATACACTTTATAAAAAATATGCATGCATCTGTACAATTGCATGATAAAATGCAACATAAAAAGGTCTTAAGAGACAGATGGCATATAGAAGTTTTAACAGCATACGTGTTCCTCTCGCTACCAGTGGTAAATGATTTCATGGAATTGTATCTATTTCAGACTAGTGAGTCCAAACAGCAATTGCACAGTCTCAAAGGCAAGCAATCCTAAGCTTGAGCTTCTGTTCTAAAGCTACAGCCCAATATGTATACTTCAAATAGAAGGCAGATATGTTCAAGGAGGATATAATGCTCCACCTAAGCTGCGTCATAGATCCACCTCCTGTTTGTGATGTTTATTGACTGGATACCAAAGTGCA
Source organism: Protopterus annectens (assembly GCF_019279795.1). Classification (NCBI taxonomy): domain Eukaryota; kingdom Metazoa; phylum Chordata; order Ceratodontiformes; family Protopteridae; genus Protopterus; species Protopterus annectens. The sequence goes on along the minus strand of NC_056729.1, from coordinate 621,604,883 downwards.
AGCAGTAACTGAACAATATCCAGTCTGGGGGTGTAATGGTGACATCTTTGTTAATTACAGATAATATATTATCAGAGTCTATATTAGAACATCAAAGTTTCAAAACTTCAAATGTTCTAATATCAAACCCTATTCAGCGAAAGCTGAAAACATCGAACATACAGAACAGCTAATTTTTTCCTAGGGAAAAAATTCACTATTCCAAAACACACACAACACAAGCACACCAAACATACAGAAATCCACACACATACACCTAAAATCTTACATCTAACCCTACACTAAACTATACACACACCACTAACTATCCACTTACCTTAACCCAAACCCTAACCCTAGGGTCCGTCACTATCGTGCACTCACGTCACCCGCTCCCTAACCCTAACTCACCTAACCCGCCCTAACCCTCACTTCCACACAATTGCACACTTACCTGAACCTGACCCGTAACTTTCCACCACAGCACTGAAAATACCAAAGCAACAGAAACGGACAACCAAATTCTTTCCCTAGGAAAAAAATTGATTTTCTGTTGCTTTGATATTTTCAGCTTTCGCTGAATAGGGTTTGATATTAGAACATTTCAAGTTTTGAAACTTTGATGTTCTAAAATAGACCCTATTATTAGTTTCAAGACAGTGCAACCTATGGCATATACTAGAGTGATTCAGTGCTGTGTGTGAAGGAGTTGGAATGAAACTCATGACCTCCATATGAAATGCCATGGTTCTGTTGTGAAAGAGACTGGACTGCCTTCTGCAGGTGAGGTGGAAACAGCTACTGCAAGTAGAAATGTATACTAATCTTGAGAAATTCATAAGTGAAAGCAGATGTGACCTGGGGGACTGTCCTAAGATGGGTGAAATATCATCAGTACTGCAGAAATTGAACTAGCCTGTGCTGGAGAAATGAGGGCAGAGTCATATGCTGAAGTTTTCAATTTACTGATCAGTGCATATCTCCATTTCCACTTATGGTCATGGACTGTTAGTAAAGAATGGGATAATGAGATCTGCAAGCATCAGAAATTAAGGACCTTAGCAGGGGATCTAATCTCACTGTTTGAGGTTGAGCTAGGAACTCAGCAATCTGGGAAGACCTAGATGTATAGTCATGGTTCCCCAATGCTGACAGAGTTAGTTGATGTAGTTTCATTATCTTGTGAGGATTCCCTTGGTACTTCCTACAAAGGTAACAGGCATGGACCAGTAGAAGGAGGGCCCTAGTGCAGATCAATTACATATTGCCTGGAAACCTTTGAAGATTACATTGGAAGGGTTGGAGACTTTAGCTAGATTACCTGAGTTTTGTCTGTCCTGGTTTGCTTGCTCTCAGTGCAGGATTCAAGAGATTAAGAAGTTTAGAAAACTGATGGGTGAGTGGATAAAAAGATGGATATCTGCTTATCTCATATGAATTCATGACATCATAGGTAAAATCCTGTGGTGTACTTATGTATGTGAATGAAATGTAATTTGTTCACTTTATTCTACTATACTGTATGTCTTGATTGGTTATTAGAGTGCACAAAACATCTTATTCATATAATAAGTTGCTATGTGCTGTCTTCCTTGCAAAAGTGAAGGTTACAGCTCCAATAACTGTTGTTTTTCTGTTTTCTTACTCACCTATGTCCAAATGTCACAGCTGTGGTACAATATTTGGATATGTCCTTCTTTGTCTTGCCATGCACTTTTTATATGCAACCTCCAGATGCTTTGCTGCTGCTCTGTGCATGAACCTCTGTATACCGTTTGCACACTGTGCATACCTAATGCGCATCCTGCACATTCTTTTGAATTGAATCTAGTTCTGTCACACTGCTAAGGTTTGCACTGTACAGACAGTGTAACATGCTCAGTATCCTCTTTCTAAACATAAGATTTATTTACATAATATATATACATATATATATATATATATATATATATATATATATATATATATATATATATATATTATGTAGAATATAATAGAATTTTATCTGATCCCTGATAATATAATTCAGGAAAGCAAATTTATAACTTCATTCCAAATTTGGTACTATACGTAAAATCTTATATATATTCATCATTCCATCTTAGTGAAAAGGAACCATGGGACGTTTATGAGGATGGAATTGTTTTCTTATGTACCATTTGTTTCCTCTGAAATTTTATTTGGAAATACAAGTATGCAACTGCGTGTTTCTTTCACAAGGTGATTATAATTCATTCACTTATGTCACTGCTAAGTAACTGCAAATGGCAGAAAATGACAACATCAACAATGCATAGAAGGTATGTCCTATTAATAGCAAATATGAATAAGGTAACATAAGAAATCCTGAGGTCTGCCACTTCTGATTAAACATTGCAGCTTGCTTCTTTGCACCTACCCTATTGTTACTGCCGCTCCATCCCTTTTTGCATCTGCCATAAGCATTCAGGAACCACTTTGTTAACAAGTTCATGCCTAGCTCTGCCATCAATATATTGCATGATTCCATAAACTCTCTGTCTGTGAAATAATTGAAATAATTTCCACCAAGATACCATGCACACTTCCATTAGCATGTTCTCACACTTCTCATATACTTAACATTTTTAAGGGTTTGAGCATCAAGACAAACTGGATCCTATCACAAGTTATTTTGTTTTATTAGTATTTATATTTTTAACATGAATCCTACCTCTGTATGCTTTTCATTCCACATGATGGCACTCACATTCATGTTGACCTCTTTGCCGGGAGATGCTCTAGGTTCTACTTTGCCAACTTTTACCACACAAAATGTGTCATTAGGTAATATCTGTATATTCAAAATTTCATATGCTATCACTGCGTCACCATTTTCATCAAAAGATACTTCCTCTCTAGTAATAGTATATAAGTGGACATTTTTCAGAACACCCAATAGCTAAAAATAAAATATATACACACACATATATATATATATATATATATATATATATATATATACCATTAATAAATACAACTGCAATATCTTTAACAACATTAGTGATTGTGATGAGTATTCTGTTACATATTTACTATCAGTATGCATCTATACTTGTTTTTTCAAGAAAATGTTTCAACTATTATTTTGATGAATTAACCAAAATGTTGCATATATACTTAAGCAGAAGCATGCATGCACATGAATGTACACACACACACACACACACACACACACACACACACACACACACACACACACACACACACACACACACACGTACACATATACACACACAAACATGTACTTCTATGCGCAAAATGCAGCTTATACAAGTAATAGTAGTAGAGTTCTAATAGTGCCTGTAGTGCAAAACTCTTAGTTTGGAAATCACAGAAGGATGAAGCATTGTTGCCCAGATGACCTGGGTGTGTCTAATGACCCAGGTGTGGGAGGAGTTAACTGAGAATCGGACATTAATTATGGGGAGTACATCTGCTCATCTGTCTCAGGTAAGAGTGTGGGACACCTTGGATAATGACTGCATGATGATCCCTGAGGAGAATTTCAGGGTTGGTGGAATGAAAGGCTGGATGACTTAGGCAGATAAGCCATAGAGCTACATCAATACAAAGGCAAGAAAATGCCCTTCTTCATGACCACGCCCATCTACTCAGTCAATGACATTTTTCAAATGATCAAATAGAGAAAAACCCTGTACAGTAATAAAGTTACTGCAGATGCTCAGCTTCTTCCTGATTCCACATGCAGGAATTCCTCAAACCTTATTCCCTCAGCAGCAATTGAGCAGTGTTGACATCCCTTTATTTTGGGCTTATATGGAAGAAATGAATTCTGGAGGCTTAAAAAGTGTACCAAGCAGTTTTCACTGGTGCAAGTGGTGTTATGATGGTTTGTTAATGACCTTTAAAATATTTAGAAGTGTAAAATTACAAACCAATAAGAAAAGAATTCCAACTTGTAGTTTTCTGTTGCTACTAAAAATAAACTTATTTTAACTTGTCATTTCTATAAAATGTTGATATGGTGTAACCAAAAACATTAACAGTCCATTAATAAATATACCAAAATGAAACATTGCAAGGTAGTTTAGAAGACTCCTTACAACTAAAGTAATAAACAACTCCATATTTTTTAAAATGGTTGTGTGGAATTAATTTAATTCACCATGTACACAGTGTGCAATAAATTTACTAACTGCTTTAACACGTGTTTCCCTGATAAAGATTTCAGTTCATTCTTGTGTTGTTATGCCCACCTTTTGTACATGATCAAGGCTTACTGAATTCATTGTGACTAAACCTTGGCTGAATTAAGGCTTGTATCAAGTAGGCCCAAAAAATAATAACATTACCAAGAAAAATATGATAGAAAATAACATAGTAATGGAAGTAACAAAAAAGTGCTAACATTATATGCAAGTTCTGTTTAGTTGATGCACAGCACTTTTCTTTTTCTATGTGTTTATGTCCTCTGCACCTGCCAATTGTCATTTACTATCTTATGTGGGAGCTGATGGGAAGAGATCATAATTTAGGCAAGCCATGTAAGTTGTTTACTCCTGTTATCTGCATCAACACTTTAAGAGGTTTACAGCCCAAGATATGTCCTCTTTCCAATAGTATGATGGTTGTTTTCACCCCATCAGACTGTGGCCTCCCATGTTTAAGGGAGAGCCGTTAATGAAGGAGTAGATGTCACTGCCACTTAATATTACTGAAGAAAGCGTCAGCTTTGTATTAGACCACAGATGGGATAATTTTTCTGAAAGTATGCTGAGCTGAGTAACACCTAATGTGAAAAAGCAATATAGTCATACAAATGTCTCTTGTGGTTCTGTTGTCAGTTTGGACTTTCTCATTCATTTCAACTCCTTCCTAAAGTGGAAGAAGTGGACCTACAGACAGACCCATACCTGATCACTTCATTGTGTATTCAGAAGTCTTGGGATGAGTTTTTACATTTATTTATTTATTTATCTACTTAACTAGGATAATCTAGCTGAACAGAGTATCTTTTTAGCATTGTCCCAGGCAGAAAAGCTTCACATTTACAAAACAGTAGTAGCAATCATATTATACATGAATGAAATTGTATAGTTTTAGTTGGTTAAAGAAAATACTATATGAAAAATGTGCATTCAGTTTGGTTGAAGCAGCTGATGGACAATAGGGTTTCATATCATTTGATGCTGAGAAGGCCTTCAAGAGGCTAAGATGGAATTCCATTTTTGATACTGATATGTTGAGCAATTAAATGTTCTCTTGCTTTACTGATTAAGTTGATGTGATATGCCAAACTCTGAGTGGCAGTATAATAAACCATAGTTGCTTTCCTGTGATTTTACATTTCAAATCGTACCTAGTAAGTGTGTACCTTATCTTCTTGTTTAATCTCATGATAGATTCAGTTCTACAAAATGCAGTAGGTAGTATGCATTGTATTAAGCTGAATAAATGTATGGAAAAAAAAAGTGTTGGCTTCCTTGGGTAATGCAGTATTACTTGTCAGCTATCTTAAACAATCAGTTAAAGAAATCATGCACGCACATTACAGAAGCATGAGAATCATTTCAAATTATAAGATGGGAATAATATATGCAAAATAATGATTAGGATGAGTGAGGCTTAAGGGAAGGTTTACAGGAATGCAGACTTGAGCAATTTGTTTAACGTTGGAGTGAACAGTAATTGCTGAAAACATTCTTATAGTGAGTGAAAACAACAATGGATATGCTTTAGCTTGTTTTCTTTTCAATTGCTGTATATGTACCTATTTTACCTTTTCATAATGTCATGTTTAATAAAGATGTTTTTTTTTTTTTTTTTCAATTCCTTTTTATTAGGGTTATATCAAAACCAAATGAAGACAAGAAAACGATATAACAGAGAATAAAACAATAACATACAATATACAGACCTACAAACATAAAACCTATATACATTAGATAACCTATATACAGTTCTCATCTATATCAAGCTATGCAGCATACAGAAATATGTGTTACAATCATGTCAGAATGAGTTCAAATATCATTTTCCAAGTGTCCTTCTGGGTCCTTTTTTTCCTCATGGAATATCATAAATATTTATGAGCCAGGAGTTGTTTACTAGCTGTTTGCTTGAATCCATCCCATGTTATTTTGGACCTGTCTTTCCAATTTAATGTGATGTAGTATTTTATTAGCATAAATGTTGTAACTAGAATGTGCGTGTGATTATTCTTCATTCCTATAGGAGGTATGTGTAAGAGGGCAAATTTCCAGGATAAGGTTGATTTTTCATAGCCCATTTTCTCTAATTTGACTCTTAAGGCACACCAAAGTTTGTATGTACATTTACAACTCCAAAATATATGAATAATATCAGCTTCTTTGGAGGGGCAGAATTGGCAAAAAGGTGGGAGTTCTTTATACATTTTATTTAATATTGTGGGCGTAAAATATGTATTGTTTAGGATCATAAGTTGAGTATATCTGAGCTTCTGAAGGAGAATGTCTTTGGAAAATTTCTGAATTGCCTGTGCAATTATATTGGAGGTAATTGTAGGGTCTTGTTTTGTCCAGTAATTGGAGTGGATAGCTTCTTTCGTGTGTCTAAGTGAGATAATGAATTTATAGGTATTTGAGATCATTTTTTTTTTTCGTGTCATCATATCCCAAAGTGTTCTACATGTATCTATATATTGATCTGGGATGTCAGTATCCTTCCAAAATCTGTAGCATAGTTCTTTCAGTTGTCTTACCATGATTGTATATTTAAACGGGAGATTAAGTTTGTTTCTAATATTAGTTATAGATTCCTGCCTAAGTAGATAAATGTCTAAAACTGTATTTTCTTTCAGTAGTGGGTATGAATTCAGCTCAATCATCTTTTCATTTAGTTGAATATTGGGGTTAAGGTGTAATTATTGGAATGTCCAAAAAGCAGTTAGTAGATTTAGTGATTTGAAGAGATTTTGTGTTATTTTAATTTGTTCCCATATGTCGTTTTGTATTTTGTATCTTCTTCTGGATATTCCCTTTAGAAATGGGAGGGCCTTGGGATTAAATTGTAATGTTTTAACATAGTTATGATATAATTTCAACCAGGTTAGGCACCACATATTGATTTGTTCCCTGTAATTTGCAATATTAATTAGTCTACTACCTTTGGTAATTTCGTAATACAGTTTAAAGTCAGGCAAGCCCACCCCACCTTTGTCCTTTGGATATATAAGTTTTGATAACTTATCCTGCTGGGTCTTGGATGCCAGATGAATTTTGAGAGGGTTGATTGGATGTTATTGAAGACTTTATTGTGGATCAGTGTATTGGTTGCGTTAAATATAAAAAGTATCCTGGGGAGGATATTCATTTTAATGATGGCTACTCTAGAGAGAAGGGGAGTTTCAATTGTGTCCATCTTACCAAGTCTTTTTGTATGGTGTTCCATGTTTTAATCACATTGTCCTGATAGTAATTATGTGCATAGGTATAGAATGTTATTCCTAGGTATTGTATGTGGTCACTGACTTTAATATTAGGTATAGTACCTGCAGTTGGGAATTGAGCGTAGTTATTAATCGGGAATATTGTTGTCTTATCCAAGTTTACCTTATAGTTCGCGAACTTTGAAAATAATTCTATTGAATTATTGATTTTGTAAAGATCCGTGTTGGGAAGAGAATAATATATATTTAAGTCGTCTGCGTACGCTGATAGAGAAATTTCAGTGTTAAAAAGGAGGGGTATATTATGAAATGTTCTTTGTTTTATTAGTAAGAATAAGGGCTCAATATATAGGTTGAATAGGAAAGGTGATAGGGAGCATCCTTGTCTAATCCAATTGTTAATATTTATTTTTTTGGAGCTAAGTTTATTAATTTGTAGAGTGGTATATGCTCTGTTGTGTAAAGTGTTTATATAGTGAATAAACTGTGTAGGAAAGTTACATTTTTGCAGAATCAATGTCAGAAATGACTTATTGATTCTATCAAATGCTTTAGAAGCATCTATAGCTAAGGTGTAGATAGGTGTTTGTTTCTTTAGGGATAAAGATATCATTGCTTCAAGAGTTAGAGTTTAATCAACTGTTTGTCTCTGATTGATAAACCCGGGTTGTTCTGGGGAAATAATTTTTGTAATTATAGTCTTAGTTCTATTAGCCAAAATTGCTGCCATAATTCTCATATCCAAATTAATAATAGAAATGGGCCTGTAATTATTAGGGTTGGTCATGTCCTTGTTTGGTTTAGGTATTAATATGGTTCTGGATGCATTTAGGTGCGGGTCAGAGATACCCTCTTGTATTATGTGATTATATAGGTGATGTAGTATGATCAACATCTTAGAACTAAAGCATTTGTAGAACTCGGCTGAGAAACCATCAGGACCCGGTGCCTTATTATTTTTGAGGTTATTAATTATAGTTTTGATGTCCACTTGTGTAAGTTCAGCTGATAGAGAAGTTTGTTGTTGTACCTCTAGCCTGGGGAAGTTTAGTTCATTAATAAATAAAAGTAGTTCCTGTTCATTGAATGTTTTGGGGGTAGGGTTGTACACATCTTCATATATGCTCTCGAAGACCTTAACTATATCTTGTGAGTTAGAGTAACTGTTTTGCTGAAAAATAAGTTCCGAGATATGTGGATTAGGTTTATGTTGATTCAACAGTCTTGCCAAGAATCTAGAGGGGAGTTGGGCCCACTGTGAGTAATTGGCTAGGTTTTTTATTTCTTGAAATGATAGGTTTTCTGCTTGCAGTGCTAGTAACTTAGCTTGAAGTTGATTAATGGAGTTCTCTACCTCCACGGAATAAGACTGCTGCAGCCTAAGCTCAAGTTTAGATATTTCATCCTTAATACTTTTTCTTTGGTGAAAATATTTTTCTTATAGAAAGCGTATTTATTGATTAACATCCCTCTAATTAATACCTTGGTGGTAGCCCAAGTTATATCGAACGGAAAGGTGTTATCTACAATAGCTAAAATGCATTGGTCCAGTAATAAGTCAATTTCTTTTCTAATATCTTGTTTTTCTAATAAGTTAGGGTTCAAGTGCCAGAGTCTATTATTGTTATGTCGTGAGTTGCAATGTGCCCAATCTATTGTAAGGGTGATTTTCGAGTGATCCGATAGAGATCTAGGTTCTGTGTCTAGTGAAAGTTTAAATTGTAATAGTGTGTCCGGGACTAAGAAGAAATCTGGTCTGGACCAAGTTTTATGACACTGTGAAAAGAAGGTAAAACCTTTACTATTTGTGTGAGGGATGGTAATGAGGTGTGGGTCACTAAGTCTAAAATCATTTTTGATTTCGAAAAGGGCAGTAGTGGCCTGTGAGTTGAATTTAACTTTTTTGTTTGTGCTATCTATATTTGGGTCTTGAACAGAGTTCCAGTCCCCCCCTAGGATGTAGTAGTGTTCTGGGAAGGAGTTTATTAAGTTATAGATGCCCATAATAAATTTGTGTTGAGAGGAGCAAGGGGCATATACATTTACTATCAAGATTGGTTTGTCTACTTTGTCAATTTTGGTTATAAAATAACACCATCTGCCTTCTGGGTCTGAATCTTGTCTTAAAATATTGTATTGGAATGAATTTTTAATAATGATGGCAACTCCTGCTTTATTGGTGTTATTACCAGCTGCTATAATGGATTTGATCCATTTTTTATTTGCCGTGTGAACCCACTGCTCCTTTAGTAGGTGTGTTTCTTGTATCATTATAAAGTCTAGATTGGATTTATAGACAAGATGCATGAAAAGTTTTTTCTTATTATCTGTTTGTAAACCTTTAACATTCCATGAGGCTAACTTCAACATCTTTTCTTTAGGACTTGAATACCAAATCGGAAGCTATGTACTGTACTGTTAAATAACCGTATCACTGCAGGACCCCGAACACATACATACATTATTAGATATAGATGAGAAACTCATCCAGCTTTATCCCAGTGCCTAACCACTACCTCTGTCCCCCTGGAAGAGATTGGGATACCAGTTCTTATTAGAAGCACAATTGTTAGACAGAGACTATAGAAATTCTTTTTAGGGTTCAACCATGGGGTATCCCTATTCACCCAGTATCCCAGTTCATTAAACCAATACCAGCAGAGCATAGAAACTTATTCTATCCCTAGTACTGTAGCTTGAAACATCATGCAGAGTACACATTGAAAGTAAAACGAGAAAATTGCTAAGTTAACTCTATATTTACATTCATGTAGAAATCATTATATCCTGTATTTTGATGAGCCCTTAATTTATCTAGAACTCCTTTCTCGGACTCTGTATTCATACAGGGTTTGAACAATGCTAAAGTATTTTGAAACAAGATATTTTCATCAAAACTGCACAAATAACATTTTTTTTCTTTTTTTCTTTTCCTTCCCCTTCTTTTTTATGGCTTGTACTATAGATAAAACTGAGTGTCCATCTGGTTGTGACCATAATCCACAAGTTGCTCTCTTAATGTCTATGTAAAAAAAAAAAAAACGCCTCTGTTTTTTAAGCTGAATAAACAGAGACCAATATGCAACCAGACATAAGATCCACCTATATTATGCATTTCCACTGTTTGCCCTTTAAACAGTACAACGTTAAATGTATTAAGCCCTTAGATTTCTTCAGCATCCTATCCTATTTTACAGGCACCATGTAGTTTTTAAAGTACCTTTGTATAGTGAGATATCCAGTATTTTGTCCATATTAGTGTGAGCCTGCTTCCTCCACAAAGTTTTGCTGTATCCTCTGGTTGCTTGAGTTGTTTTTACTCTTCACTTTCATTTTTATTCTCCTTCCGTGCAGGACTGTGTAGAGTTGGGCTCTGTAGCTTTAAGGAAGCATTGCACCTTGGGAATTCAGCCTTCACACAAGGTTAGTGTTGACAACCTAGCCTGTTGGGAGCTGGAGCTTCTATTTTAGACGAGGATTATGTGAAGATCATACCCAGGAACCAGCACTTGATTTCGGATGCAAAAAGCAGGGCCCCTCGGTTGGAAATCATCACAGGAAAAAGCTTAGCAGAAGTGCGTTATACAAAGCAGGTAATCTAGATTATGTAGAACGATCTTCTTTTCTTTTTACTTGTGGCAGTGAGAGCATAACTAGCGTTTATTGGGTTTTAAAACGCATTTTTTCCTGGGTTTGTTTTAAATACTTTAAGAAACGTCGTAGCTGCTTCTTCCTTGTTGTTGCATGAGTATCTGTGGTCTTGCATTGTAAAGGTAAGTGTGTTGGGGAACTTCATTTGGAATCTGATTTGTTTTTTTATGAGGAAAGAACAGTAAGGGGCAAGCTTTTGTCTCTCTAGTTTGATTTGATATGGTAGATCTTGAGCAATGGTAATGCTCATGCCATTCCAAACCACAGATTTTTTTGTTTTGACAGCAAGTAATATTTTGTTAACATGAAAAAAGCTAAGGATCTTGGCATATACAATTCTTGGTCTAGTTACAACTGGTGATGGTCTAAGAGCCCTATGTGCTCTCTCAATAGTGATTTGGTTAGCTTCTAAATCATTTCCTAGGAATAGAGCAAAGATTTCTGACAGTGTGTTCAGCAGCTTATTTTGATCTACATTTTCAGGGATGCCCCTTATAATTAAATTGTTCCGTCTAGATCTGGCTTCGAGATCCAGGATTTTTGCTTGTATTTCCTGAATATCATTTTTGTTGGTATTTGACTCCTTTTGGATGCTTTCTATTTGAATGTTGTGATCCATTATTTTAGATTCTATTTTGTCCAGTCTTGTAAGTATTTTATCTGTAGATGAGCCAATTGCGTTAATTTGAGTTGATAGGTTTTGTATAGCTTCTTGAATGGGTTGCAAAGCTACTTTCAAGTCTTCTAGGTTGGAGTTTTCTGACTTGTTTTTATTTGAGTTTGCATTTTTACTAGATTCCACAGCTTTGCTAGTTCTGGCTGTTTTAGATGTTGTATCCTTTTCAGGTGAGTTTATTGTAGTAAATTTTGATTTAGTAGCCTGGCTTTCCATAGATTCCCGATCATTAGGCATTTTGTTTGATCAGACTTACTGTATTTGGTAGAAGTTTTTCTGTGTTGTAATTTAGGATTACCTCGACCTAGCAGTATTCAGCACAAAGTTCACATGTGGCAGAGACCCTTACAGCTATCTGCAGAAATCCTGTCTTTTTAGCGAGGATCCAGATTTATTTATTATTCCAGTTCGTACCGTAAGTTGCTCCTATGCCTGTACCATGTATTTGGTGATATAGAGAATTTTATCTCCCTTATATTTTATGTAAAATGTTCAGGTAAGGTGCTCTACTGGGTTTCAGCACTCTCTATAGGATGGCAGCCATCTTGCTCTCTTAATAATAAAGATGTTTTAAAAACTGTTTTTATCTGGTGCATTAGCTGAGCTGGCTATTTGTTTTGGAGTTATTCCATTTTGCTATCTTACCAATTTCCTTAGTATCTGGGGCAATCCCTGTCAGGAGTGAGAATCTTCTGTTACATTGCATGAGGCTGAATTGTAAGCAGTGATGTAGGACAGCCCACACTTTATAATCTAATCTTAAAATAGGGGGATTTACACTTTCTAGTACAGACTGACAAAAATGGGTAAGGTACTTAGGTCATTGATATTATGACAAAGGATTTAGGCTAGTGCACCAACAGGCCAAATTGCCACATATTACAGTGGTGAAAGTGATATATTTTAGCACCTCCTTTGCACACATCCTTTACCTCTCTTCCCACATTCACCATTCTGGGTGCACTAACAGATGATGGACAGAACTTCTTCAGCTCCATCAATGTCTAAAATGCACACACTTTATAAACTATACTATTATTATTATTATTTAGTTAGTTAGTTAGTTAGTTAGTTAGTTCATTTTATTTATTAGGATAGAATACTGTTCAAACAATAACCAATTACAGGCTCAGCCTGGGTTACATCATAAATTAACAAAACAATGTATAATATACAAATATCAATGGTTTGCATTTATGAGTTAACGCAGGCAATTAAACAATATCTACATTAAACCAATGATATAGATGAACAGAGGCAGGTTGCAGGTTTCTTCCAAAAAGCTTTATTCACAGATCACACACAAGCGCTTTCACCAACTGGCTTCTTCAGGTATATACAAGAACTGATAACACACCCATATTTATATTAAAAGATAGAATTAGAGAGCATATTTATCATATTAAAAAGGGAAGTTCCTTTAATGCTCTAGCTAAACACATAAAAGAAACTAGTATAGAGCATCAATTCCCTTTTAGAGTGATAGATAGGTATTTTGAAAACATAAGGGGTGGTGACACTAAGATACAAACAGAGAATCTGGAACTAAAATGGATAGTTAAACTGAGATCTGACTATGGACATGGCCTGAATGACCATGTGCCTTTGAAACCTTTCTTAAAAAACAGAGCCCTACGTAGATAGTTATTTAGTTGTTGAATTATTGATTGTATATTTATGTATCTGCTATATAAGTATTCATTGAAATTGCATTCATGCTTTTTATATATATATTTATATATGTATATGGAAATATTTATGCATTTGTATTATTTATGGTTTCATATTTATCATAAAAAATGGACAGGAGTTTTTATAAAATTGATATTTTAATTTTATATTTTAATTTTATTTTTATTTTAAAGCTTTGTATTCCTTTAAGTCCTTTATTAGTTAATTGAGAGATGCATAGTATAAATATGGGTATGTTATTAGTTCTTGTTTACATCTGAAGAAGCCAGTTGGTGAAAGTGCTTGTGTGTGATCTGTGAATAAAGCTTTTTGGAAGAAACCTGCAGCTTGCCTCTGTTCATCTATATCATTGGTTTTGTCTTCTGTACTCTGAGGTACTTGGTTATCATAGTGACTTTATTTTGTGGAACATCTACATTAAGATCTAACAAGCCAAAAATGTGTGCAGTCACATAATTGAATAGAAAAGGCAGAAAATAGTTAAAGGTGGAAAAGTAAAAGTGGTGGAGATATGGGTAGTAATAGCTGGGTTTGGAAAGCTAATAGAGACCCATAAGATGAAAAAGGGGATTAGATTACATGTACTTGGTTTAGAACAGTAATGGTGTGGTAAACTGTGATTCAGCTTATCATACACACACAGCTGGTGAAGAGAGTTAAGACTATGAGCTGTAGTTGCTGTGGTACAGGGTTTGATTCCCTCATTTGGTTACTGTGTGATCTTGAGCACATTACTTAACCAGAAGTTGTTCTGGAGTTGCCTCTGAAAAAGGATTGTGGGCCTACCTGGTTAAAAATGTACTATTAAGAGTGAGCTGATGAAGTATATGGAAGCTAAAGGTATTACACTGTCAGAAATGTTGGTTTATGTGACTTATCCTTTCAATGGATAGTGATATTTAAAGTATTTTAGTCAGTATTGTTTGAACTGTGGCCTGGAAAAGGAAGAACTTTTTGTGATCAGTAAAATGAGGAAGTGACTGCCATAGTTTTGGGACCAGTACAGAGAAGCAATGGCTAGTAGAATGCAATCTGAGAGGAGAGGTTTACAGAGAAGGACTGGCTATGGCTTTTTTTTTAAATTATAGGTTTGAGTGGCAGAAAATGTTTGGAAGAAAGAGTGGAGGGGTGTCAGGTTTGAGAATTCTGAAGTGTATTGCACTAGTATAAGCCTAGAATTAGATTTGACGTGCTTTACAATTAGGAAGAGTATTTTTTTCTTTTTATACTATATTAAGGCATTCAGGCCAATAAAGGCAGAATCTCTTTAATGTTTTTGCCTATGAGAATTTTCTGTGTGACCTTTCTACTTGTTGTCTCGTTCATTATTGGGAAATGTTACAGTCACTCTAAAGTTATGGACATAAGACTTTGTTTAAAGTTGAATGATTTCAGACAATGTTCAAACTACCCACTTATAATGCACTGATGACCCCATAAAATGGCGAAAGGTATCATGTCTAAACCAGTTGGAGTTTAGCTTTTTTGACTTGAATGCCTTAAAAGCAACTTGTAGAAAATAAAAATGTCAGGGGCATTCAGAAGCCATGAAGCTGAAATGCTTGCATATCTTTAAGGGGGAATTTATATACTTCCTGTGAACCTCTTCATTCAATAAAATACTTCACCAAACTTCTAAAGAAGTCTTGTTTTGAATAAAGATGACGTAAGCCTCCTTAACTACAAATTGTCTCTGCTCATTTTCCCAGACATCCCATCTGCTTGGCACCCTCACCAAATTCTGAGAGGGTGCTGAACCAGGCTTCTTCCATCCTTGGCAGATAATGAGATTTATTTTATTATTTTGCACTTCAGTTAACTTTTTATAGGCTACATCTTTATTTTTGCTTTATTTGTTGATTTTGCCTTTAAATAATTTTAAGGGTCCTTAATACTTAAGCTTGTCTTGTCCAGGTAATTCATTTAAGTTATTTTGTAGTAGCATTACACTCCCAAAACATTCTTTTTGTGTTTTTACATTAAGAGGATTGGGGATATTCCATCTAGAGGCAGTAGGTGGTAGTCTGGTCTGTTTTGAGTAGGGAAACACATAATACATTTTATTTGCCAGAGGGCTTAGTAGCAGTTTTCTGTGTTTTAAGTGGCTGTGAAATTGTGTGCCCGCTGATTACTGTGCAGCCGTCATTAGTAATGTCCTGTATAGACACAGACAGTCAGAAATTAAATTTCTCCTATAAACCTGTACCAATAAATCAGTGAGTGTGCAGCAACTACTTTGCTCAATGAGTAGCATAGAGCAGCTAGTTTGCTTGTAGAGGAGTACTGCCCCTTGAATATAGCATTAAATGGCTAGTCTAGTCTCTAGCCCCAAAGGCACCCTTAATTAGATCACTATTAACCCCTTATGCACCACATACTTGTAACTCATCCAATAAAGGGCCTAACATCATGGATATGTACTTTCCAAATTTCTCAGCAGCCAGTTTGGTGGATATGGGAATACTGAGACAATGTAACAATTGTCTAATGTTCATTGATAACCATTTAGTCCTCAAAGGAATAAATACAGTATGCAAGACAGGTATGGACACAATGTGTCAAAACTCTCACATACAAACATTCATAATAACAATCTGGTTGTTAGAGATGCATACGCACTATAACCAACACACATAGTATTCACTCCACACATAGACCTCAATACCTCCTAGCATACCTTCAAAACCAAATCCTTACTTTTCTCTTTAGTTATACTTAAACCATTTTTTTTTTAAATTTTGCTTTATTTTTTATTTACTTTTTCCATTCATACTTTATTTTTAACAATTAATGCAATATCATCTGCATAATTATACATTATTGACAATTGTACTTCTTTCATCATTTTGTATCCACTGCAACTTGACATTTTATTAATTTAATTCAGTATTACAGTCATAGCTAATGAGAAAATTATACTACTAGCTGGGCAGCAATGCTTTATTCCATATTTTATTTTTATTTCTTTCCCAGTCTGGCCATTTACATTTAGTTTCACATAGTTACTTTCATAAACAGATTTTATTACTGGTAAAACTTTTTTGTTTATATTATATACATGCAAAATTCACCATAATGACTTATATTAACTATTATCATACTCTTTACTTATATCCCCTATCATAACCTTTGTTTCTACATTTTATCTATGATATCATCAATTATTTCTCTTATTATCCTTTGTGATGCCCCATCACTGGCCCAGTAATCAAGGAGCCTCAATATTCACCACTGGCAACAGCTAGGGGACATACACACTGGGAGGATGACAAGTACACACACAGTAAAGTGTAATTTCCCTTAAGAGCACACAGAGATCACAGTCAGTCTAGGGATGGTTTATCCCTCTTTCTCCAGATCCCCAATAAGACTCACCACTGGCACAGCTATAGGGTAAGATCTCAGCTGAGGGGTCAACCCAAGACCTTCAGCATTTTCTCTGTGCAACCAGTGCTTCATGTCCCTGCACAAGTAGCTGACACATACACATTTTGAGATTTTATTTTTTATACAAACACACACACACACACACACACACACACACACACACACACACACACACGCACACACACACACACACAAACCTGGGGAAGGCTGGCACAGGTGTACTAGCTATTTCCCCTATTGCCCAGATCTACTTCACATCACCTAAAACCCATTTGACTGACTTTCATTTTACTGAGATCAAATCACCTAATTTTCAAAATACTGAAAACTCATTTGACTGAATCCCTTTTCACTAAATTGTAAGCCATAGACATAATGTGAGTTTCCATTCACCTGTGACTTGTTTGTGATAAAGAGAATTTCTGTGTCAGAATACCGATAGTCATGTAGAAAGTAGAGTTGTAGTGTTTTTAAATGTGGGTATCTCTCTTTACATTTTTATGGGAAGTGTCTAAAGTAATATGGCAGATTTTTGTGTGTTCCCAGCAGTAGAGGCAGTGTATAGAGTACTGTAAGGCAACTAAAAGGTATATGGCCTTTTCCCCACTGTTGTGTGATCCTGGAGTTAGTATATATAGTTGTGTTTGTGTGTGTGTGTGGGAGGGGATGTAGTCACCCACTTAGTTTGGTTTTATATTGTCCAGTTTCTGTTAAGAGGGTAGGTATTTTTTAAGGTCTGGAAAGAGGTAGTTGGTGTTGTGAGTATGTTTGTTTATGGTTTAACATTTAGTCTTTTGAAATTTAGCATTGTAAGCTTTTGGTGAAATGAGACTCAGTCAAATGCGTTTTCACTATTTTGAAATTACGTGATTTGGTCTCAGTGAAATGAGGTAATGTGAAGTAGAGACACCCTGATTATAAGGTAGTTTCCATTGCCACCAACCCCTACTTATCAGCTACTATAAGGCCCTTACAAAGGGTGTCCAATCCTACTGTGTAATGTTACTATTAATCCAAATGGTAGTTGGATCAAGACTTGCAAGGCTATTTAGGAGTGACCTGTATAGTGTCACCAAATACATTTAATTACGTACCAAATAATAAATTAAAGAACAAGACAATACTCAGACAAAATACAAAATGCACAGTCTCTCTCTCTGATAGAGTTCTTAAATTAATATCAAACATTACTGCTGGTTAGCTTAGATGACATCACTCTTTGTCACCTGACTTCAGCTCCCAGGCTAAACAAAAACTAACGGAATTTAACAGCTCTGTGTGAGAAATACATATCTCTCAGATATTTGCAGCTGCTAGGTTGATGCAATAAAACACCTCCACATCTCAAACCTAGTATTTTTTCTTTCCAAGACAATACAAAAAAAAAGTCTAGCTCTACACATTGTGTATGCTACTGAAATGAAAATGAGAGATATCATCTTTTGTTTATGGCCCAGCTATAAAGTAACTTAGACTCAACTAGTCTTACATTTTGCAGGTTAATCTTTTATGTTCCAGCATGGTATGCTGTGGTTACATTCTTGAAGCTCAGTATAAAACATACATTTCTGTATAAATCATATCAATATCCACAAATGACAGAGAATTATTTATAAAATTCCAGATAGCTGGACTGGCAGCATGACATCCATTATAACTCTTGACTTCTTTTTCCTTTTTTTCCAAATACATTTTGGTCATATATTCTATCCATTTGTTTGTTACCTTATTTATTTATTTATTATTAAATAAATAAAAATAAATAAATAAATAAAATATTCTATCCATTTGTTTGTTACCTTATTTTTATTATTCTCATAAAAAATGTATAATCTGTATTATTCAATGTTATAGGTCTCCACTTTTTATTTCCTCTTTATTTCCTTTTTAAAATACAAATTTCATGACTCCTGTGCATATCTCTTTCTCTTTAATTCCAGTTTCTAACCATTCAAAACTTCTATAAGAATTATTTTTTGCCAGTCTTTCATTTCTTTATACATAACATATTCAATTCTGTCCAGTCCTGTTACAGAATTCATTCTAATATCTTTTAGAATTTCATTCAATTCTTTCATAGTTATTTTTTGTTCTAAATATTCATTATCCTCGTTATTTAATTTTTCACATTTATAAACGTATTCAATGTTTTGTCTTTTAACAAATAATTGCAATACATATTCTTTAATTATTTTGTATATTTCTTCTTGCTGTCTTTTGCTTACAGTCCTTATTTTTTTTAATTCTCGTATTAGTTTTCCTTATTTTATAATTTTGTTCAGATATAGGCTTACCGCTTTTTTTCTTTCCTTGTAAAAAATATTTTTGTTTATATAACAAGTTGTTAATTTTAATTTGATTCATTTTATATATTTCTCTTTGTTCTTCAAAAAATGAATTTTTTTCTTCTCTAAGTCTCTGAATGTTCCTTGACATAATATTTTGCATCTCTCGTCTTCTTTTCTTCATTTCTTCCTTATACATTCTAAAACACTTTTTATTTCTCTTTAAAATTAAGCCACCAAATAGTCCAACTCTTATAAATTTCTCTCATATTCATATGATTTTCCCATAATTCCATAAGTTCCTTTTTTCTCTTCTAAAATCTAATTTGTTTTCATTAATTCTCATTATTCCTTTTCCTATTATTATATGTTCTTCATTTTCCTGTACTTTAACCCATATAGCCGTATGATCTGAAAATCAATCATACTCAATTCCTTTTTTTACTTTTAAACTATCAGATATTAAAAAAAAATACATTTCTGTCCTAATTTCATTCCTTTTTTAGGTCCAGTGGTTATTTTCCCATTCACTTAACTTTCCACTTCTCGTAATTTATTTAGCTATTTTAACATCACAATTGCTCTTATTTTTTCTTAAATTTTAATTAAAATTACCCACAAGTATAATGTCCACATATACACAGACATATTCAAGAATATTTTTAAACATCATTCCTCTCTCTTTTTTTTTTTTTACATATGCATATAAAGCTGTAATTCTATACACATATGTTTCCATCTCAAGTGTATTACCATAATTCGTCCTAGTTCCACTGTGCTTGCATCTAATATTTTAATGTTTTCTTGACATAATATCTATATATATATATATATATATATATATATATATATATATATATATATATATATGCCCAAGCATGTTTTTCCCTATGTTCCAAACTACTGCACCATTCCAAAGTTTTTCAGTTTGTGCTCTTTCTTCCTCTGTTAATAATCTCTCTTCTAAAACAATATACGCATCTACTGCAGCACAGCATTGTAATATGACTAGTCTGATCTTAAGATTTTTCATACTGTTCACATTTAAAGTTAATATTTTAAGCTTTTAATAACAGTTAGTGTAGAATGTGTATGTGTGTTGTACTTTTAAGAAGCATTTCTAAGGCAGCACCTGCATATAAATAGCAAGCACATGCTAGCTTCAGTGCCATTTTGAAACTGCAGCCAGAGTGTGAGTATGCATGAAAGAGATAGCTTTTTATGTTGTTTTTTTTTTTTTTGTTCTACAGTGTGGTGCCTTATTAGTTTATAAGTTTATCTAAGTTAAAGTTACTAAGTTTCAATCCTGATGTGTTGTGTACATAATAAAGCTGCTTTAACAGAACCCACAAATATTTGTCTCTTTTATCCTGACCAGATGAGTGACATGGTGTCAAAACAGGAATTCCAGAGACTGCTTTTCAGTGCTACAGGGTGCAGACTTAACAGTGAATGTACATTAAGAGAACCTAGATCAAAAAAGGGCCAGGAATAAATCAAAGGTAATGAAAACTTTCATGAATGATTTATTTTATTAAAAAGATAAAATGGAGCATTACAAAGGCACAGAACACATTATTAAACAAATGACTTGCACAGAAATGTTTATTAAGCAGATGAAAGGCACAGAAAAAGTATTCCCCCAGATTTAATAAACTCCATGTAGGAATAGTGCAAGCCCTACATGGAGTGTACCATGGCCATGTCTGCAGCTCCCCTTCAGCAGCGTGCTTTGCGTATTAATGAAAGTGCACTACTGAGGGAAAGCCATGTATATGGTTACTGAATCGGTGTAGGGGGTGTGTTACAGTGCTCAGAGATGTGTAACACACCCCCTGCACTGTCCAAATGCCAGATGGCACTAAAATAATTATAAATGTACTTCCACAGCCAGTTCTGCAATATATATGTAGGAGTTGTGTTACAGTCTCCATAACATACCCCCTGCACTGTCAAAGTGCCGAATGGCAGTGAAATTAAAAGTGAAAATGCATTGTCCCATTTATTTGTTAATTTCTTTTGTGTGTGTGTTTGTGCAACATGGTGCTTAGCAATAAACACATACCAGAAAACTAAAAATAGAAACTGGATGCTTTTCATTTTTATATAAAATGGTCAAGTTTAAACATAGCTGAGCGGGTTTGTGGGGCACATTGCACCACCATCGGGTGGAGCTGCCTCAGAAGATGGGGTCCATCCATCTCCAGGCCCAGACATGGAGAGGATCCTATCACTCACAGTCAGTTCTCAGGGATGGTGAGCAGGATCATCCAGCAGGATTTGGATGACTGAGTGTGCCAGATGGAGGGCAGACTGGTGCACCTCAAGGTCAGGCTTGTCCCGGCATCCAACCACTAGCACAGCCACCTTCAGGGCCATGAAGGAGCAGTGTTGACTGCCCTTGGGTGGAGATCTCAGTTCCACTGCCTCCATATGGTGTACTTGATCCTCCAATTCCCAAACACCCTCCCCATCCAAGCTGTTTACCCCCATGATGTGTCATTCACCGCCGCTGTCTGCTGTCTTGTCTGTCTGCCTCTCCTACCCAACTTACCTCCCCACACGTACCTATGCCCCTCCCCTAATATTCAATCTTACCTTAAAAAAAGGGCATCTGTCCCAAAAAATAATTTTGCCCCATAAATAGCTCTCCATTTCAACCTCATGCACATTGCTATCAATCATCCCAGCAATTAATCAACAAAGTTATGTCACCCACACCCCTCCCTGTGAGATGTGAGGCTCCAAATTCCAAATTGTCCACAACAGGCACAGCCGTTGCTGTACAAGAAATGGAGAGCTATGGTCCTTTCCTACACCCGGCCTGCATAGCCCTACCTACTTTTCAGCTTGTTTTTCTCCCTCTTACCCCCATTTCACCACTTTCCTATCACCCCCTTTTCATTTCTTTCTTTTTTAAACTAGCATGGGTTTAAGCACTGCTTAGCATCATGCAAACTCACTTAAAACTGCTTTAATCACCTCATCTGATTCTGACACTGTTAATCTTTCAAGTCTCAACCCCAAACACTGTTGAACCACAGCATAGTGTACAAGCCCACTAGGTCAACGCAGCTCTGGGGAGTAGCTGGTGTTTTTATATATCATGCATTACAGTGATGTCACATCAGCAAAAAACTTCCAATCCTGCTAAGTATTGAACCCCGGATCTTGTCAACGACAGCACAGTACAATAAACCACTAAGCCACCTTAGCTGTAGAGAGTAAGTAGTGTTTCGCTAAGTATGTCATGCATTACAGTGATGTCACATCAGCAAAAATTTCTAACCCTACCAAGTATTGAAACCAGGACCTTGTTACTTACAGCATCATGCATTAGCCCACTAGGTTAACTCAGCTGTGGAGAATGACTATTGTTTTTACAAACATATCCTGATTGCCAGTGACACACTACTCCTATATATACTGGGACAAATCACAGTGTACTTGGGCCTCTGACACAGACACCGAATGCAGATTGAGGGATACAGTCATGGGAAATAGGAATTTCAACAGTAGATCCCAACAACATTTCTTGGAAGGACATGTTGCTGTTAGTCTGTAGTCCTGCACCTAAGGCCATCCTTTATGGCCCTGTCTGCAATGACATAGATCACAGCTCTGGCCCCTGAGTAACCCTACCAATGGTCAGCTCACATATAGCTGATATTGGATTGTCCATTGTATAATAGTGACAGTAAGTACTGGTGGATACAGCTGGCATATCACATCAAATACTGTCAGTGAACCCCTCTCAGTCTGTGACTGTCATACAAGCTTAGTTGAAAGATTGTCCATTTGTCCCTGACCATTACTGATGTAATCTGGCTAGGTCACTGTTTACTCCACACCTGTATCTCATTACCTGACACCTATGGCTAGCATACCTGGTGACCTCCTGCAACAGGACAGCAGGTTATAGGCAGTAGTAGTGGGGGGGCAGTGGTGCTGCCTCAGCAGCAGTGCATAGATATTGAGCATACAATGTAAGGGAATGAATAAAGTACCAGATATTAATGTACCATTACTGTGTTCTGAGGGGTCTGGCATGTCACAGACACATTCCTCAAACTCTGGGGACAACCATCACATATTGCCAACTTGTGTCCAGAAATCCACATTTGTCTGTCAGGGGATCTACATGTATCAGGCACATGTACATATAATGCAAACATCTGGGTACTGCAGATGTTGGACACCTACAAGGAGGACAACCTACACCACATATGCACTGCTCTCAGTTACTGTGGAGCATAGATGTTTCTGGAATGTCCACATGCACTTGTAGTGCCAGTCACCTATTTGTTGATGTAGGCTGGATGAGATAGTACTGTAATGTTGTCCATAGGGGACAACCAACAGTCGATGGCAGTGATGGGTGTGGACACATAACAACACAGTCTGTCACAGCACTCAGGCCATAGCTGGTATACCTGGTACCATATGAGGTTACTAGGCTATGGGCCCTGAGCAGCCATACGCCTAGGCAAGATGTTAGTCCATGTGTATGCAAGGCCTCATCTCTGATGCCCCAGTCCAACAGGGACACAGGTGGTATGCCAAGGGTTTATGTGCAGTTAACCATCCAGTTATCCATGTTCTGCCTGTAAAGGTGTCAATAGCTACTCTGCCTGATGTGGACAGAGTGCCCATTCCACAGCAGGATGAGTGTGTGGGACACACATCTGAGCTGCCCACAAGCCCAGTTCATGTCACACACCAGGTTGAGGGCATGTGTGTGTGTGTTAATGGAGTGGGCCATGAGTTGCACTCATGCAGCAGTCCCAGCAATGTGGAGTCTGGGATTGCCTGGGATGCTACACTGAGGTCACCCCTGATGATTATGCATGAAACCTGATAGAGGGTTGGGCTTATAGCCTATCTGTGTATGGTGATGTTTGAGGACCTGATATTCCCTGGTTGGGAACCTCTGTGATGTCCCCAGCTGCTGCATGTGCTGTGTAATATGAATGATGAACAGGGAATTATGCACAATAATGGGCCTTATTCGGGGAATACAGGGATGTTTATACCCCATATCCCTTGATGACATATCCTAATATATGACTTGGGCCATGTAGAAGGTTTACCTCACAATGGAAGCAACATTGTGGTGAAATGCCATATTGCCAAAGACCTGTGTCCACAGACCCCCTCACGACTGATTGCATACCTAGGATGTTGTTAGTACTGTGATAATGTGTGGGGATGTCTATAATAAGCAGGTGGGTTATTCTGTGACAGTGGTCATGGAGAGTTACTGTGGACATTCTGATGTACAGATGGGGAGAACAGTGGGTGAAACCTACACTGACTCTTTCAGGCATCCAGTGTGCTATACCAACAGCACTGGTATAGCTGATATCCTTGACCACCACAAGTGAGCAGATACAGGTGTTTCCTGTGCTGTTGCAGACATAAGTGCAGTAGAGGAAATGACTGTCTGTAGTGGATGTAGACAATGTAAGTTCTGTGTTTGTTGTGCAGGTTTACAGAACTGATCCCATTCTCATGTACATGCTAAGGAGATATTGCTTCAAAATGGGCACCTGCCCCTACTTTGTCTCAAACAGTGGTATGTCATCACTGTTACGGACAGTATGTATTATAGATGTCCACCAGACAGGTGTATATATCCTAGCAGAGGATGATGTAGGCCTGTCAGGTATACCTGACTACATGCATCTATACAAATGCACACATAGCGCATGTGTGTATGTGGGGATATTGGTGTCAGTCCTTAATGGAAGGCTAGAAGCTGTGAGGCTGTGTATACCCCCCTAATGAGGATGTACTCCATGTTGGAGGTATATGTATGGCTAACCCTAGCTAGAAGGGTATTGTGGAGATGCTGACTCCAAACGTGACTGCATGATGGTTGCTTTGCCATGGGGGATGACAATGTAGGGATGCTGCAGTTGTAACCCATGTTATGTAATGTCAACTGCAATACAACTTCACTTCATGTGGGGGTAGCCCCTTGCTGCATCAAGGTGTTTGTAATTCCACTGTTGATGGCTCACTGGCCATTTGTGTGCTGGCATGGGTATGTCTTACAATGTATGTAAGAGTCATTCAACTGACCCAGGATCAAGGTACAGACCCGACTCCTAATACAGTTGATGAGGTCCATATAGTCAGAATGGGCTTCCTGGTCACATGTGGTGCCTGGTAACTAGCTGTGATTTGAATAGGTGTGTGCTGGAAATGGTGAACTGCCCCTGCAGTGTCCCCTGTGCATCTTACTGCCTATACAGCATGGAGGTGTGTATGTGTCTCACATATATATATATATATATATATATATATATATATATATATATATATATATACTGAAACCCCATGTCCCATGGCATTATCAGCTACACCTTGGGTTCTGAATGTATGAGAGGATGGTTGACAGGTAAGGCTGGGGTGCTCTCTGCAGCTTTGAACCATGGTCTGTGTGACTGCACAGATGTCTGTCATTCCCAGAGTTAAGAAAGCTTGCAATGAGGGCAGAGTCATGTGTACACCTCTAGCATTTAGCAGCATGGCCTTCAATGTGTGCGGCACTGACAGTTGTATGTTGGTAGTGATAACTTCAGCAATTTTGCTAATGGAGTCACTATGGGGCTGGCAAGAACCACTGCCAGATACATGAAGACCAGTGAAGACAGATGGAGGCCATCTCTTGCAGAGCATCATGGTCTGTTTACCATATCATCCCAGATTCACAGGTACTGGAACCCCTGGAATATCACAGGATAAAAGGGCACATTTTAAGGGCAACCATTTCTTGAGTGTATTATGGCATCAGTCTGGGTGACAGCAGAATGCTGCATAAGGCTAGGGACATACCTGCCTGGGACACATAATTAGTGTGCTCACTCATGTCTCACTGCATGTAGTCCAGGGATGTACATGCCAGGTCAGGCACACCAACATGTACTATAGCAGACTCATGACAGTACCTGTTGGTGAGAGACAGCAGTGCATATGCAATGGGGTGGAGTCTGTCACCTGACACACAAGTAACTGTGACCATCCACATACACAGCCAGGTGAGGGACACATCAGTGTGTCTCCAATGGAGTCTAATGGAGTCCCCAATGTGTAACATGTTTGACATGTGCTAGCACCTATGTGGCTGTGGGACACAGGTGTGTGGCCATGTGTGGTGTTTGCTGTGTACAGCTGTGGCATTCAGGTGTGACTTTGCCTTGGAGATCCCCTTTGTTTGTGGATGTGGATGTTGAAGACCATTACAGATGTGTGTGTGTGTGCAAGAATATGTATAATACATATCAGCCTGGAGAAAGACTAAATTGTGACTTTACCATGGTCAAGATGTCGAAGAAAAAGAGCACCAAAATGGACATGTGCTCACTCATGTTCAGTAATCTGTTGATATGCAAGCCAAAGAAATTACATAAATGTAAATAATACTAGTTGGTAGTGTGTGTGTGTGTGTGTGTGTGTGTGTGTGTGTGTGTGTGTGTGTGTGTGTGTGTGTGTATATATGTGTGTGTGTGGGTGGTGTGTGAGGTGTACTGATTGTGTTGACAACCTGTCCTGGGACAGATATGCATCCTTGACTGGGAGAGAGCATGGACTGCAGGTTCCTACTGTCAATGCATCTCTCACACAGTGTGTTCCTTGGTGGTGTTTGTAGATGGCTGTCCATCCATGTAGATGCTACACAGTGCCAGGACACCCATATCAACCACACTGGCTGGGGAAACTGTAAAACATTGTCCAGCCATATGGTCCAGAATATGAGGGAGGAAGGCCCGGGAGACCTGAGGTGTGGGCCTATTGCCCAGGTTATTAGTACTACAGTAGGAGGCTAACACCACACCAGACCATGTTGACAAACTATGAACAAGCAGTAATGGGTGCAACAGGTACATGCATTGCAACACCTCATAGCACATGCAGCAAGTAGCATGAAACATCAGGATCAGGGGGGCAATGCATGCTGTATTGTTACTATGTTGCCGATAGCCACAGATATACTGTGCTGATAGATGGTAGAGTATGATGTGGGGTTAGCAGTGGATAGTTTTGGAAAAAGTGGATGTGTAGAGTGTGTACATAATGGTGAGCAATGTATGCAGTCCTGTGATGTGTTCCCCTGTTCATGTCTTTCAGGTGGGATGTTTAGATGTCACAATCCACCCTTCTCAGAAGCTGAGACCACTGCAGTTATTGATGCCCTGAGACTCCATCACTAGGTGCTGTTGCCAAGGACTTGCCATAACCAGCAACAATGCACTGCACTGTGGGCAGACCTTGTAGAAACAGTGAATGATGTGGGCCACGGGACAGGAGCTATGAACAGGTCTGACACCATGCTACAGATATCATACGTCATGCAAGGCAAAGGGCTGCAGCTGTGGCCAGGGCCCATGCTGGCACAGGGGAAGGCCTGCTGCACGACCACCACTCTCGGCCACAGAGAAATTCCTGTCAAACCTAGGTTTAGCCACTAGCTCACAGGAAACCATCAGTACATATGCTCTGGGGGTGGTTGGCATAGATTCCACAGCCAAGGAGCATCCAGGTAAGCCTCCAGTGGTCAACATGTTAATACTGTAGCATTCATAGTGGCAGCCTCTGCATACCTGTACACATGTCAGGTCAGTCTGCATTTGTGGGTGGTGCTCACATATTGTCAATGTTAGCATGGTCAGTAGTATCACAGCTTGTACTGTACATGTTAATAAATGCACATATTATCCTATACCCATGCCACATATGTGTGTGTGCTGACAATACCCCCCCCCACAAATCCATAGGTATCTCTGGTGTGGCTGGGGACCATCAGCCTGTAGCCAATAAGTGTGGAAATATATTATTATGGCTCACCTATACCCTAGGCATGTTAAGGGCTGCCAGTTTGCCATGGGGGCAACTGTTAAGCTTAGCCATATTGCAATACGTGCATGTTCACTTGTGGTGGGGTTCACTGCAGTGCATCACACTGGTAATTGCAGTAGCATATTTGCAGGAGCTGTAACATATTAGCACATAGTTATGTATAGGTGTAGCCAGTCTGCTACACAGGGATGCATTACTATTGTGTAAACGGGTGCACTGTGTTTTAGGTGAAGCTCCATCATATATTCTGACTTGTCACGTATCTCACAGGTGTATAGTACTAGCAACATTAACTGGATGGAACTGCACTGCATGTTGTTGAGGGCCTGCCCAGAGTGTGTCTGTTGTGGTCTGATTGTGTGTTGTGCATGGCAACAGTCAGAAGTGTGGTCTGTATAATGTCTTTGTGCCACCTCACCTATATATGTGTGTGTGTGTGTGTGTGTGTGTGTGTGTGTGTGTGTGTGTGTGTGTGTGTGTGTGTGTGTGTGTGTGTGTGTGTGTGTGTGTGTGTGTGTGTGTGTGTGTGTGTGGATCAGCAGACATTATAGTGCAGGAATTAATTTTGTCTTCCTATCACAGGCGACCATGGGGGTTGGAGTGTGTCCACCTCACAACCTGATGTCAGTGTCTCATCAGACTCTGATGATGATGCTGGCCATAGTGATGCACAGGTAGGGTTGTTGGGGGCTGTGTCTGTCCCATTGTTTGACATCCCACTTCCACCACCAATGTGCCCGCACACAGTCAGTATGCCCATACATACCCAGTCCTCAGCAGCAACAGATATTGGACAGTCAGAGGGTGGTGGCATCAAACAGGGGAGTGTGTTGACTATGTCATCTGTGACTGTAGACACTAGCCATAGTGAGAGAGTTGGAAAGGTCCCACACAGGCAGATTTGACAGGGGTGCTTGAAGGAGGACTGCTGCCCATCCAGCACCTGTCAGCACAGGCACGTTGTGAACAGTACACCAGATGGATGCTCATGGTCATGGATTCCACATTGACTGGCATGCATGACTCCGTCCATAGCATTGGTGATGCCTTACATCATTTCACTGATGTGTGGCGAGACGGTGGGGTGAGACATTAATCGTGCAATATCTGTGCTTGAACATGTGGTGGGAGTAGGGCATTAGACACAATTGGATGTAGGTCAGCAACAACATCAGCTGAGAGCCCACGTGACCATGCACAGTCACACTGCCATAGTGGCAGTACCACCAGCTCTACCAAAGGGAAAGTTCTGTCCACACCACAACATGGCAAGCCATGGGGACATGGTCCTTGGTGGTCCCATGAGGGACACAGACCCAGCAGACACTGGTCATTATCAGGAAGTAGTACCACATTTGTCCCTGGGCATGGTGGTGCCAGTGCCCTCCTGGCAGAACCTGTTCCTGTGTTCATCGCCAGAGATGATGAACTGTACATTCTGCCATGTACGGTCCATGGCTGTTCAACATACCCTGGTGTAGGGCTAGCACATGGCTTAACTGTGTGCATGCACACACTCACACATCACTGTCATATGCAGGTCACCAACAGATGCACACAGGTCATCTCCATGGCCCAGCTGACCAGCATCCCTCCAGTCATGCACACAATGTCAACTGTATGGCACAGCCTAGGCCTTTGGCAACCCTACACCACACCCAGTGTATGTGATGATACCTGTGGCACATCCCTGTTATACATACAGTTGATGCAGGGACATTGAAATATGTGTCTGATGCACAAGGTGAATATAGTACAGTTAATGGCAGTTTGTAGTGTAGTAGTGTTATGCCTATAAGGTGCTGTCTGCTTGCAGTTGTCATATGTACACTTCAAAGTGTATCTACCTTCGTGCCATGATGCTTTATTGCTGTTAGTACTGCTGATTGACTGTTGTCTCACAGACCTTATTCTGTTTTTGTTCCAGGTTTCTGTGTGTCTAAGTCATGGTGAGTTGCTGCCATTACAAAAGCTTAGAATGGTGGAGTGGCAATGCAGAGACATTTTCATCACCAAGGTATAGCTGTATATGTGCATGTTTACCTAGGCTTGTATGCATGGAACCGTGTGTGAGGGACAATGGGGGCAGACAGCACAACCTTGCATGCATACCCCTTGACATAGCATGCTACTCTTGATATATGTCACCTGGGAGTTCCGTAGGATCACAGGTTCATAGGTACAGAGGAGGGTACTAGAGTACTGGTCCAGGGTTCCTTACAAGCCTAGCCATTACTTTATCCCCAACAGAATCATCGATCAGCACCTGTTGCCCCTTGAATTGCTGGACACAGGTTGATGCAGTTGATGAGGGTCTGCATAGTACTGTGTTTGACATGTTTGGGGAGTGCATTCCTGAGACAGGGCAGCCTCTGGGAGGCAAACCTGTCTCTCCAGCAGTTTTTCTTGCTGTGTCATATGTGATTCATGCCTGTCATGCCAGTAATGTGCACAGAGTTATACTGACATATATGTGGCAGCTGTTGAAGGGCTGAGCACAACATTGCCATCTAGGCATGTCACAGCCCACCTGTGGACAACCTGTCTGATACTGAGTGGGGCAGTACTGATTTGAGGCTGTCTGCATGGAACAGGTGTTGCAGGCCATGGATAATCTTTGTGGGTGTTAACTTAGACTTTCCAGTTGCTGCAGATGTCTGCATAGGTACATACCAGACTGACCATGTTAATAATGTATTGCTATACTGACTGACAACTATAGAGATGTAATTTCCACCTTTGGTCTGGATGCAGTCTCTTTCCCTATGTGGTGAGCCACGTACAAGCCTTTTCTGACCACTGCCACTACTTGTTGCCTGCATGTGGCAGTGTTATCATCCTGAGTATCCAGGTTTGTAAATGCAGTTTGTGTGTTTATGGGGTTGCAGTTGATGTGGGAAATAGTGGGGCCAAGTCCTTGCCATGAGTTATAATGATACTGTTGTCTGCATTCAGCTTGAGGCCAGGATCTTGGCACCATTCCATAGCCACTGTATGACCCCATTGCAGTGTGTTAGCAGTTTGTGGGTCAATGACAGACAGCACACTAGTTACAGTTGCCACAGCATTAGGCAGTACCTACATATGTGGGTGATGGCAGTTAGCATTCATGCCTAAATACATGTGGGTCATTGGAGGCAACAGCTACTCACAGGGCCTTCACATGTCTACATATTGCACACACACAGACAACACAGAATGGGGTTGCTGCCTTATCAAATGTGGACTGTGGGACACATCTTGTAGTTTTGTGATAGGTGTCAGGACATACCATACCCACGACAAGTGTAACGGAATGGACAGGACTTCCCGTGGGTTGCTAATATGACAGCTTCTTTGTGTCACATTACCTTAGCTTATGCTATTTCTCATAACATTAAGCTGCTTCTGATGTGAAATAATGGGTCTATATCACATCAACAAATGCTAAAAATAACGAATGCTGATATATCAACTTCAAAGTCCAAAAGCAGAAAACAGCGAAAGAACAGATCAGCAATTTTTTTCCCCAGGGAAAAAATTTGCTGATCCAAAAAAAAAAAAAAAAGAGTATACAGTCAAATTTAAGTGAGGGGCTGTTCCCCACACCCCCCCCAACTTAAATATACGAACTCTGAGATCGCACCACAGTGGAGAAAAAGCAAAGCCTGGTGAATGACCCAGCAATTTTTTTCCCTGGGAAAAAATTTGCTGATCCGTTCCTTCGCTGTTTTCAGCTTTCGGACTTTGAAGTTCGATATATCAGCGTTCGCTATTTTTAGCATTCACTGATGTGATATAGACCAGAAATAACTGCTTTATGCAACTAGTAGACAACTTTAGGAAATGTTTGTTGTCCTACACTCTGGGGACTTCTGAATTGTTTGAGTTGTTGTCACAGGTCACACATGGCCAAACATGGACTGCAACCTGCAGGGTGGGACAGATGGTGGCCATACCTATCACCTCTATATTTTCTGCAGAATGTCCTGATGTTTGTGGGTTTATATTATGTTGTCGAACATTTACATGTTTGAATGTCATATGGTCACCACCATATGATCGAACGTGTAAATGTTCAAACGTTTCAACGGAGATCTCCGTACAGTGAGGTAATGGAAGTTTTCCATTGTCTGCACTGTAGTGTGATCTGAGAGTTGATATATTTAAAGAGTGGTGGGTGCAGGAGGGCTTGCCCCCCTGCTTAACCTTTCAGGTAGGTTTTTTCTGGTTTTTTTGATTTTCAAACCTTTAAGAGTTCAAACATATGGTGTCAACCATATGGTGTTCGAACTTTTAAATGTTTGATAATCTAATATAGATTCAATGTTTTCCACATATTTTTGTTCTGTCATAACATTGTGGTTTTCTGGCAAATTTGTGGCAAATCATGAAAGACTAACTTTAAAGAATAATGATAGGTATTTTCATATCAGACTTCATACCCTTCAGAAAATGCATGCGAATCATACCTCTCAACTGTACAGATTTTTTAAGGATGTCCAGATAATTGGCTCATATTTTCTGCCTTTTCCTCTGTCCCCCTGGCAAATCAGTGGGATGATCTCAGAATTGTAGTCACTAAATAATGACATACTTCTGATTTTCAGACCTCAAATCCTTCAGAAAATGTATATTAAAAAAATCCTGTCACTCTAGCAGCTCTCCAAGTTTATGAGAGCAGTATTCAAAATATGTCCCTATTTGTACTCCCATGTTGTCAAGCTTTGTCCAGCGTGTGTGCATTAAGAGATTGAGAGGTATGATATGAATGCATAACCTGTTATGCTATCTACTTTCTATGTTTCTTACAGCAATATGTAAAGATTGAGATTAATATTTGGCCTTTGTCCCTCTTTTCTGTATGGCTTTATCCAGATGTCTTTCTCTGAGGGGTTGATAGGTATGCTGGTGGCCCTAACACAGTCACACTGCTACAAGGGGACACACACACACACACACACACACACACACACACACACACACACACACACACACACACACATGCACTGTCTTTGTTGAAAGTAGAACATCTAGCTGCCTAGTTTTACTTATGATTGCACTATATACATATCACATGCGCCATGGAGCTTATATGTTTTTCCAGTGTCAGGCACTACTATTCAGGCGGATGACATCTGCAGGTGTTGTGAGAATTGCCAGTGGGAGGTTAAGAGGTTTGCACAGGCCATTAAAATGGTATAACTGTGAGACACACACACACAGCTGCAAGGGGGATATGTATTCAAACACACATACACTCATAGAGTTGCTATTTTTCAGAATAGAACCGCTACCTACCTAATTATATACACTATAGACCGACATGTGTATTGCATGTGCAACAGTACTATCGGGTTAGAAAATGTCTATCTGTGCATCTAAAGTGGATGACATCAGTAGGCCCTGAATAGGTTGCCAATGGGGGAGTTAACAGGGTGGAACAGGCCCACAAAATGGTATAACCATTACACACACACACACACACACACACACACACACACACACACACACACACACACAGAGTGTGTGATGTGAGATTACAACCCCTACCTCACTACTATTACACAATGGAGCTCACCTTAGTAGTTCCATGTGCCACTGGTTACAATTGGTGTGCAAATGGCTGCAGCAGTACACTACTCTATGCCTTTCAGGGTGACTCTTTCTCTCTGTCTCTCTCTCTCTCTTTCTGTCTTTCTCTCCCTCTGTCTCTCCCTGTCTATAATCGATATATTTGTATATGTTACCTATATACATGTATGTATATCACACTCAACAGATCCAGATATATCTTATATGTGCCATATTGAGATAGATGAGGGTTATCCTGTCTGATGGGGGTGGGGAGTGACAGTTAAGGTGTACATAGCTGTCTGTATGCACAGGCATATATGGACAACACAGTTATATAGTCAGATGTGGGTTCAGACATGGGCTGAAATTATCCAAGTGTAATAGCATGCTCAATATGACCTTCAATACTTACAGTGGGACACAAGTCCAGACCTACCAGTACTCTGGTCCAGGATTTTGTGTGCTACAGCTGATTGGCTGATGAACCTGTGTAAAGAGTCAAGCACCTCAGTGATATACTGGCTGAGGGATATCCTGGCTGCGTGCTGTCCTTATTAATCCTTATTAACTGAGTCATATCCTGGGGTGGGCACAGAGTGCATTGGACTGAGCAGAGTTTTCCATAATATGTGTGGTATATTCTACATAGCACTGTGATTTCCTGTTATGTCAGTGGCAGATCAGTACAGATTAATGTGAGGAACTGCTGACAAACATTTGTCTACTGACTCCATACAATGTAAGAAATCTATGCTGCTGCAAAAATTGTTCTATTCTGCACATTCTATGTCTGTCTGGCCAGTGGTTCCTACTTCCCCTTATATGTGGCTCTTTGTCCTTCTGTACTCCAGTCACAGGCCTTGTCCACAGTTGCTGCTATGTATTTGTAATTATGGTGTGACTGTGGTAGAAGTTGTAACATCACAGACAGCATTACGGACTTCACACCTCTGACTGTACCTGTTTAGCAGGTTGTCCATCATTGTGCCCCATACATCTGTTGTGGTCCTCAGATGGTTTGTGTTGCAATTTTATTATAAGACTACATGTTGGACATACCTCTCAAACTCTTACAGACAGACATCTGAACAAGCCCATATATAATAGTCAGACAGAGGCCCAGACATGGGGAGAGGGTCTTAATATTGCTCTTCTAAACCTAGACAGTTGGTAAAACGGTTTTGTATTAGCTTGCATTTTCTCATGGGTATGAAGTCTGCATCTCAACTATCTGTCATTGATGTTTTCACATCAACCTTTATTAGCTTGCATATAATTTGCCAGGCAAATGCAATGTTATGACAAACAGAACAGATATATGAGGCATACATGTGGACATTTTGAGAAACCCTGTAATTCCAGGGGTATGGATGGTGCCCGCTGACTTGTTGTCAGTGCTGACACAGTAACGTGGAAGCCTTTATATCCTGGCACTAGACTGACTTGTCACAACCTGCTGTTCTACTAGGCACCATCTAGGTCACTCAGAACTGTGTGCTGTCCATATGTGTGACTTCCTGTCCCTGCATTGTCCAACTTTCCTGCAGTAACAAATATTGACTTCTGAACATTTTGTACAACTCCTGACATAGGTGTAGTTGACATGCAAAATAGCTGGTATGGTCAGTCTCAAACCATGGACCCTATTAACCACAGTACTGTATTTAGACCAAGCCACAACAGCTACCAGTGAGGGCTGTCTACTTCCTGACTCTATTAACCACTCACATACATAGCACATTGACCCCCTGCATATTGTGGAAATGGAACAAGTTAGCAAGTTGATTGGGACAGCCCTGGGAATGTGTGGTCTGCTGCTATTACCTTACAAATATAAATGTTATTGCAATTCCATGGGAACATGGGTTTGTTGGGGGTAGGGGAGCATACCTCTCAACTGTACACATTTTTACACTGTCCAGATGTTTGCCTCATATTTTGGGTCCATTTTTCATAATATTGTGGTTGTCTGGAAAAATACTGGCAAATCGTTAAAGACTAAAGTTAGAAAGTAATGCCAGACATTGGAGTTTCAGACTTCTTACCCTTCAAAGAATTCATGCTAGTGTAAAACCTGTTATTCTATTAAGTTTCTGTTTGTAAGAGAACATTTAAATACTGTCCCTGTTTTGGGGCCTTTGGCCCACACTTCTTTATGGCTTTGTACAGATTTCTTGCTCTAAGAGGTTGAGAAGTATGTATGGGAATGCAACATTGACATCCATGCATCTGTCCTATGACCCCGCTGTTTGTATGTCCCTCACATAGTGCAGTGGGTTTTGCTGGCTTGGGGCAGCCAGTATTTTGCAGAGAGTTCCTGTTCTCCCACTGCACTGCTTAAACATGGTATATATATTAAAAAATATATATATTTTTTGATATATTGCATGACTTTTTCATCTCAATAGCCATAGATTTGGCCATTTGCATGGCCACTATCACATATACAACCTTTTAATTGGCTGTTACAGCCTCTATTTAAATTTTACAGTCTGGTACACGGTTAGTAACCGCGTACATTTTTCCTGCAGACACAGCACCTACACAGATGCCTTTCTGGTTGCTGGATTACAAAATCACCTCATTTGCATGGTTTTCACCAATAGATGAGATGATTTGCATTCCACAAACACCTCTGTGTCTGCACGCTCATGCACAGCCCCAGCCCTGTTTCCTGGATCGCTCGGCTGCTATATTGCATGTTTGGGCCACAACACTATTCCTACACGGAGAATCGATCCATGTAGGGTTTATTGAATTACCCCCATTAATTAAACTAAATGTTCAAAATTAAGATATTTCATAAAACAGTTATCAGAAAAGCACATAAGGGGTTCATAGTTACCTCGGAATTGCAAAAACGAGCATGTTTAAAGTAAAATGAGCATATTTAGAGCAAAACGACACAGGAAAAGAGATTAAATGGGCAAAACGAGTACAATACAGGGCAAAAAGGGCACACTAAGCATAAATAAAGCAAGACAACTGCATGTTTTTTTTTTGGCAGATTACAATGTTTTGGCATAAACTACTATTCCACTCTGACTTGAAGTTATTCAGGGCATAAACAGAGTTATTTGAAGTATCTCAAAATATATGAAAGTGCTTACAGTTTATATCTATTACTGTGCATTTATTCTGAAGAGTTTATTGTGTGCAAAGTGCAACTATTTTGTGAAGTGTAGTCAAAATACAGCCATTTCGAAAAGTTTCTTGTGCTGGGTGTGTCTATTCGCAAAGGGCCGCCATTACAGAGTGATTCTTGCACTGTAAAAAGTTATTCAGCAAAGTACAACCATTTTGGAAATGTTTCAGTGTGCTGTGTACTGTTTATTGTCAAAGTGAAGTTACTTCTAAATGCTTCTTACTCTGAGCTTCTTCTTCTGCCTAGTTTATTTGCACAGTGCAGTTAATTTGAAATGTTTCTTATAATGATAAGAGGTGATTTCTCAAAGTACAGCAATTTCAAGGGTGTTTTGGCATATGTGTAGGTGTGTGTTCATGCAAACTTGCAGAAACCTTCACTGATATGTGTTAATATGGCAGAGGCATTTCACAGAATGTTGCAGAGAAATGGAGAATATATGAGCAAGTGTATGATATTTTCATGCAAGCAACTTATCTTGACAAAGATGCATGCACCAGGGCATTCATTTTGCTAAACCTAGCTGGATCAGAGGCTATTGAAAGACAGCATTCATTTGTGTATGCACCAGCAGTGTATAAAGGATATGGGGGAAAACCATCATATTGTTGTACAGGCTGAATCAAGGGAAGATCCCGAGTGTTTGAAATACAAATTCAGAGAGATGTGCAAACCCCAGACAAATGTTACATTAGAGAGGCATTTTTTTATCCAAGAGATCAAAAGCCAGGAGAAACTTTTATAGCTTATATTACTTATCTGAGAAGCATAGCTAAAATGTGCAGGTTTGGTGATTTAAAAGATGAGTTAATAAAGGACAGGCTTGTATGTGGTATTAATAGTGCTACTGTGAGAAAGATATTGCTTTGTGACAGCGACTTAACGCTGAGTAAAGCTATTGAAATTTGTCAAATTCATGAAGTTACAGAAAGGCACACAAGTATGCTTGCAAGTGATAAGAGCATGATTTCAGCAGATTCCAGAGCAAATGTAGACAGTATGCAGCATGTGACTAGCAGAAACAGGCCTAAGAACATGGCAGCTGCAGCCCCTGCAGGTGTGGCAGGGAAAACCCATAGTATTCCAGTAAGTTCTAAGACTAGTTCAGTTAAAGGAGCATGCTCATTGTGGCATAAGGGTGAATCAGCAAGACCCAAGTCAAGCTTTAGTGTTAGCTGTCACAATTGTGGTACCCACCATGAGTCTAAAAGAGAAAAGTGCTTAGCATTTGATCAGCAATGCCACAAGTGTAAAAAAATGGAACCATTTTCAAAAGTTTTGCAAATCAAGTAAATCTCACTCAGTTACAGAGAAAGGTCACTTAAAAAAACAAGTTGATCATATAGACAGCTGCAACACTAATTTCTATGTAGATGGTGTATCAGTAGTTGGAGAAAAAGATTAATGCAGTAGATTTATTGGCAAAGAGTGAAGTGCTTTGTCCTGCCCTGTTCCATGGTAAACCCACCAAGCTTAGAGTTGACACTGGTTCAAAATGTAATGTTATGTCAGCAGAAATGTTTGCTAAAGTGAGAGCTGGTGAGCAACTTAATTTGGCCAGTTGTGTGAAACTTGTTGCTTATGGACGTAAAGAAATTCAAACTGAAGGCTCAGTAATACTTTTATGTTATTTGGCTGGGAACAATTACAGCTTACTATTCTATGTAGTCTGAAGACCTGTGCAGTCATTACTAGGTCTCAGAGACAGTTTGAGGATAAATCTGTTTTCCTTTACTAAAGAAGTTCATCATATTGGCAGATGTCCCAGTTCCTGTTTCAGTGAAGCTATTTATTCAGAATATGCTAATGTTTTCAATGACAAGCTAGGCAGACTTCCAGTTGTGTAATCTATGAAGTTAGACCTGGAGGTCAGTCCAGTGGTCAGACCAGCAAGAAGAGTTCCGATAGCTATGCAGAACGAAGTCAAAGCTCAGTTGGATAAAATTGTGCAGCAAGGTCTAATTTGTCCAGTTACAGAACCAACTGAATGGGTGTCATCCATAGTAGCAACTCATAAAAAAGGCTCAGACGAAATCAGAATATGCATTGACCCAAGAGATTTGAGCAAAGCATTAAAAAGACCGCATTATCCTATGTGTACAGTTGAGGAAGTTCCAGGCCTAATACCGAATGCCACTGTTTTTTTCTGTCTTGGAGTAAAAGAGATTATTTTGGCAAGTGATGCTTGATCACAAATCTTGACTATTGACTACATTCAGTACCACATTTGGAAGATATATTGATTCCTCAGGATGCCCTTTGGAATAAATTATGCAAGTAAAGTCTTTCAGCATGCAATAGAGCAAATTATTTTCGGGTTATCCATGTGCCATACTAGTAGATCATTTATTGGTGGGAGGCAATGGTGAAGCAGAGCATGACAGAAACCTCATGAAAGTTCTAGACAGAGCACATGATGTGAACTTAAAGCTCAAGCCTCTAATGTGCAAATTCAGACTACCAGAAGTTACATATGTATGATTTATTTACTAGCACTGGCTTATGTCCAGACCCATCCAAGCAAGTAGCTATTCTTGAGATGCCAGCACCAGATAATGTTCAAGCTCTGCAATGTTTTCTTGGTATTGTCAACTATATAGGCAAGTTTATACCATACTTCAGTGTGATGACAGCACATTTGAGAGAGATGATGCACAAAAATTTTGCATGGTCTTGGTTAGAATAGCACCAGAGAGCATTTGAAGATATCAAGAAGAAAATTGCCACCTCACCTACATTAAGATACTATGATTTCAATAAACCAGTGACTCTTTCCTGCGATGCTTCAAAATTTGATCTTGGCACAGTTATTCTTCAAGAGGGCAGACCAGTAGACTATGCATTTAGAACTCTAAACCCAAAATGAAATGCAATATGCTCAAATTGAGAAAGTACTTTTGGCGAATGTGTTTGCATGTTTGAAGTTTCATGATTATATTTATGATCAAGCTATCCAGATTGAAACTGATCATTAACCTGTAGTCAGTATTTTAAAGAAGCCTATGCATTCCACTCCAGCAAGATTACAAAGAATGATTGCAAAAGTACAACTTTAAAATGGTCTATACAAAAAGCAAACTTCTTTATCTGGCTGATACCTTAAACAGATCACCGAGAAATACAATGGAACAGCTTGACACAGAGAATTTTGACTTCAATGTCATGGAAGTGTGTAACTTTTCAACCACGAGACTTGATGAGCTGAGAGATCATACAAAGACTGAGCCTGTTTTGCAAAAGCTCAACCATAACATCCATCTCAACCATCCAATCCCTCAGAGCCACACGCTCCAGGGATCTAAAACTTACCATCACAATGAACAAAACATGCTGGAGGGATAGGTTCCTGACCCAGGGACTCCCCATACTCTGGAATAGACTGCCCATACATGTCAAGCAGAGTGCCTCATTAGCCCTCTTCAAAAGGAACCTTGATGAGTGGATGGGAGATAGGAAATTCACCCCGGGGATCATGTCAGTCGCCCTGCTAGACAGGGGGCCAGAGAAGTAAATATTGTGGGAAGAAATATCCAGGGAATTGTTATGGCTAGGCTTGCATAGGCCGATAGCCTAGTACCAACCTATGAACCTATGTAGGATGGCCAACAAAGCAATCTAGTGTGCTACCTTAAGTACAACCTTATTTTCCTTACAGAGATGAGATGCTGATGGAAGATGACAATATTTTCAAAGGTCCTATAATTTTTGTTCCTACTTCCTTACAACATGAATCCATCCAGATTTTGCATCATGGTCAACCAGGTTCCGAGTCTACCAAAAGAAGGGTGAGAGGACTATTATTTTGGCCTTCTGTAGAAAAATACATTGACAAAGTACCTTCATCTTCTTCAGTATGCACTAGTACTAAACTGCATCTGCAAAAAGAATGACTTCAGCTAAGTCCAGTTCCTGAACTACCTTGGTCAATAGTAGCCACTAACATATTTGAATGGCACAATCAGCATTACTTAATGTTGGTAGACTCTTATTTGAACTGGTATGAGATTGATTTACTACTTAACCTAACATCCACTGTTGTTATCACCAAGATGAAACATAATTTCTTAGTTAGTCCATGGAAGTCCAAGAAGCTTATCTCTGACAATGGTACCCAGTTTACCAGTCAGTTGTTTCAGAAATTTGCAAAAGAATGGGATTTTGTACATATTACCAGTAGTCTTGAATGCCCACAGTCAAATGGTCTAGCTCAACATGCAGTGCAGAGTGCAAAGCAATTACTAGAGAAATCAAAGCATGACAATACTGATGTGTTTTTGAATGTACTTAATCTCAGAAACATACCCAGTGATGATATACTTAGCTCACCTGCTCAGAGACTTCTATCTAAGCAAACCAGAACAGCCTTGCCTATCAGTTCCAGTTTGTTGAGGCCTAAAGATAAAAACAACAGAGCAATCAAAACCCAACTGTTCAGAAAGCCCTCTTTCCAGAAGTCCAGCTATGATACATTGAGCAGATTTCTTTATCAATTGAAAGAAGGAGAGACAGTAAGGATACATATGTGAAAGGTTTCGACTGGATTGGTCAAGTATCCGGTATATGTGCTGAGCCAATATCCTACTTTGTAGAATCTGAGGGTGTGGAGTACAAGTAAAATTGCAGACATCTTCCTGTATCAGAACCGATATCGCAACATTGTTCCTGTGATGCAGGCTCTAAATCTCAGAGCATCCAGGCAATGTTCCTTTTCCAGAATGTGTCTTAACTTCTACTTCCATTCCTGATGATGTTCCTGATGTCCCTAAAGTTGAACATTCAGCAGAGACAGTCCCAGTTGCTAGACCTAGTTCTAATTTCTATGTCACATGATTTGGTCATATTCGCAGACCTAGTGTGAAATACACAGCAACTTGCACACAATTGTATAAATGTATGTAGTTCTGCATAACTGCATGTCAAATAATTACTTTGTACCAATTACATGTCAATCAATGTCGTCAGTAATGCATGGCTCATTTCTCAAAGAGGGAGGATGTGTATATGTGTTATACTTTTAAGAAGCATTTCCAAGGAGAGCATGTGCATATAAATAGCAAGCATGTGCTAGCTTCAGTGCCATTTTGACAATGTAGCCAGAGTGTGAGCCTGTAGGAGAGAGATAGTTTGTTTATAAGTATATATAATTTAAAGTTACTAAGCCTCAATCCTGACCTGTTTGTACATAATAAAGCTGCTTGAGCAGAACCCACACATGTTCGTCTGTTTTATCTTGACCAAGCGAGTGACAATTAGTATAATAAAATGTTTATTCCTTTCCTTTGTTATTTTCTCTAAGCATTATACTTTTTAATTTTCTTTTCTATTCTTTAACTCTTTTCCTTATCAAATTCTTTTTATTTCTTACTCTATTCCAGTCAGCTTCTTCCTTACTTGTCTCCTCTGATTCTTTTTCCTTGTTACTTTCTTTAACTTCATGTACAATTTCTTCATCAGTCAAATCTTTTTGTACATTTTCTTGTATAACATATTCTTCTGTATTTTTTCCTGTATAACTTCATTTTCTTGCAGAATTTCACATTCTAGCCATGAATGACCAGTATATCCACATTTTTTGCAAAAAAACACATTTTTGCTATATGCCCTGTTTTATCACATAAATAACATCTTTTTATCACATTCATCGATCAAATGATCATTTTTCCACAAAAATAATAAGTCTTTAGTTGACCCCTGTATTTCACAAAACCTCTATTACCATCAACATTAATACTAGGTGCATGCATAACATTATCATTTCCATTTTCAATATTACTCCACATTCCCATCCCTCAGTCCATACTCCTCTTTCATCATATATTTTTTAGTGTCCATTACTTCTTTACACAACATAATAAATGTTCTTTCAGTTCTTTTGCTTCAACTTCAGTTCTAAACTGGATCATTATTATTGTCTTGTTTGTCTGTAAAAAGCTTGCACCTCATATTGTCACCATGGATAAATATTTTTTCTTTTATTCATATGCACCTAAACATTTTCCATGGCCTACCCAGTCTCAAATATCAAGTCACAAAAGTCTATTTATGAATTAAAATAAATGCTCTTGCCTCTTTTGCTTTGACAGCTAGAGGTACTATGTCAGAGTCCCAAGCCTCATACCTGTCCAGACTTTCTTCTTTTTTACTGTTCACACATACAGTATATTTCTTTTTTATTTCTTTTATTTCTTCTTTCTTTGTGCCCTCCACCAACAGTTTGTGCATAATTTTTTTCTCTGGAACTTTTTCTGGGTCAGTCGCTTCTCCTTTTTCTTTTTCTATTTCTTCTGTGATGTTACTCCATGAAATTGCTGCTTCATTTTCTGGATCAGTTTTGTTTACTATTTCTTCCAAATAATCATCCCAGAACTTCCCCGATTGGAGGGTTGTAATTATGCATTTTTCAGAGGTAACCGTCTCTCTTTCAAACAATCACCTCTGAAGGTTTTCCTCTGAATCCATCTCTGTTTGAGCTACAATCTCCTTTTCTTTCACAATCTTCTTTTCTTCCAATGTCACTGTTTTTTCTGGACCCACACCATCAGAAAAAAAACAAACAAAAAAAAACAACTTCTGGTAGCAAGTCTAACATTTCAACTACATTTTCAGCAATTTTCATTCCAGTTTTAGCAAAAGTTGAATCAGCCATGTTTTCTCCTTGTTTCTCTGGGCTGCCTCAGTGCTTAGACCAGGAACAGGAGGTCTGTTGTGTCACAAACAAATGCTTCTCCCTACTACCAAGAGTATGGGAAGATCCCTGATGCCATGACCAAATTTATCCTAGTCAGTATGAATTTAACTAATAGGACTATCTCAGTCAACAAAATGGAAATAAATAGAAATAAGCATGTTATTTTTTAATACATTCAGGAATAGCATCCATCATTTAGTCAAATTATAAAATATATCCGTATGTTTTTTACACAGAACTGCTCTATATTCCTTTTCAAAAGCAGTTTCAAAAATCAATACAGCTATGATAAATTCAGGATTAAAATAACTCTTTTTTCCTCAAAAACACATTATTATATGCATTTAATATATCACATGAAATATATTGTAGAGTCATCTTATGTGTATACAATTTAAAATTAGTAGCAACCTAAATTATAGCCACTCTTCTCACAGGTGTAAAACTGAAACTGTGATTGTGTAATTCCAGTTCCTCATCTGTTAATGATAAATCTGACAAATAGTTGACATTGTTATTCATTCTTTGTACTAATGCCATTTGCATTCATTTAAGAAACACTTCATTTTCTAATTTTATGTTGCTCATCCCCATGGATTCTTCAATGTTAAGAAGGTTCCAGTTGCTGATTGGCCAGAAGCTGTAGTTATACCTGTTTCAGAACTCTGAGATCGTATTTCCACCAACCACAGCAATCATTTCTTGTTTCTCATTATATGAAAATTTGATTTGTGGCATTGCAGCCAAGGCTGATAGATATAGAGCTACAACAGTAGCAAGAAAACAAAAGAAATTACAACGTGACATTTTTGCTTATAAAAATAAAACTGCATATAATGTAAAAGACAATAATGAATTGTCCAACCAAAATGTCAAGTCAAATGCTGTGAAAGATACCAATGGACATAATTTGTCTTTGCGTTCAAATTAGATCATGAAAGTTACATCTATCTACAAGTGGAACATCTGAAAATGGCAATTTTTTTGTATTCCAAAAATACAAAAAACAGTATTAACCCTCCCTTTAGGCCTATAATATCTGTAGCTAGGTCAAAAACAGAAACTCTTTCCATTTGGCTGGATTATATTCTAAATCCCATTATGCAGGCCTCAAAATTGTACCGCAAAGATTCCTGGCATTTATTAGAATTACTAAGAGATTTGGATTTACAAAGTGAATCTTTTTGCTTTGCTGCCTTAGATGTGGCTTCTCTTTATACCTGTATAGACCAAGAAACAGGTATAGATTATCTTAGAGAATATTTAACTAGCAATAGTGTATTTGACAACATTAAGATAAATACAGTATGCACCCTTATGGAGCTTGTACTTGATAATAATTTCTTTAGGCTTAACAACCAATTATACAAGCAGATAGCAATGGGGGCAAGAGTGGCCCCAGCATTTTCTAATCTTGTGATGGGAAATTGGGAAAACAAATTTATTGTCAATAATATGTTTGATAGAAACGTCTTTTTTATCGTCGTTATATTGACAATTTGTTTTTCCTATGGCAGGACCCCTGAAGAATTTGATGATGTTGTACTGTATCTTAATGGCACTACTGAATTTTTGTAGTTCACCGTAGGTGGTTATGGTCATAGTTTGAAC
Source organism: Protopterus annectens (assembly GCF_019279795.1). NCBI lineage: Eukaryota > Metazoa > Chordata > Ceratodontiformes > Protopteridae > Protopterus > Protopterus annectens. The sequence goes on along the minus strand of NC_056729.1, from coordinate 621,559,940 downwards.
TTTTTGGACATTAATTTGACCTATGACTTTGAGTCAAAAGGGCTCATTAGTAACATTTACAGAAAATCCATTTTTGTAAATCAGTATCTACATAAGGATAGCTTACATCCTCAACATATGAAAAAAGGAGTTGTTAAAGGACAGCTAATAAGACTCAGTAGGCTTACATCAGTAGATGCCATATTTATTAGAGAAATGGAAAACTTGAGGTTACATTTTGAGGCAAGAGGGTATGACAAGCTTTGGTTAAAACCTATTGAAAATGAGGTTTTGGCTTTAAGAAAGGGTAAAGCCTGTCCTATTTTGTCAAGTACAAATATAGGAAATGGTGAACAAGTAACAAACAACAACAGAAAAGATTTCTTCTGTTCATTTACTTTACCCATTACTAATGAAATGTGGTGTATTAAGGACATCATAGTGGATAATTGGAAAGTATTATTAGGTAACCAGGATTTTGTGAAAGTAATAGGCATGCGTCCAAATTTTACATTCAAAAGAACTTGTAACATCAAAAGTTTATTGGAGTGTGGAGTTAATATGAATAAAGACAACAAAGATAGTCTTATTACAACTAAAGGGACTTATGCTTATAACAATTGTAGGCAATGTAGGTACATTAGCAACTGTTCATCAGTGTATTTTAACCACACGAAAATAACTTACTGGTGTAAAAGTTATTACACTTGTAATTGTGAAATGGTTGTTTATGTTGCCTAGTGTCTTTCATGTCCAAGTTACTATACTGGAATGACCACGAAAAGTTTAAAGAAAAGGATTAGTGAGCATCTTTTAGCAATAAGGAAAAAATAAGAAACTAATGCACTAGCAAGGCATTCTTTAGTATGTTCTGATTTTAAGAAATGTGTTTTTTCTGTTTTAGACAGTGTTAAGCAAACAGCCTATATGGGAGATTGTAAAACACTTTTAGAATGTAAAGAGTCTCTATGGCAACTTCATTTTGGGGCAGATAACAATCCAGGTCTGAACAAAACCATTAATATAACGTGTTTTCTGTTGATAAAATAATGTTTGGTTTCACATACACACACAAATATATTTGTGTATGTGATTATTGTTTTAATTTAATGTATTATTTAAATGCTAATTTGTTTAAATATTTTTATATGTGTATTTTTTATATATATATATATATATATATATATATATATTTTTTTTTTTTTACACATTTCTAAGTACATAATGAGTTTGTATCAGAATGTGAGTGAAGTGATTAATGACATAATTTGACATGTGATAAGTATTTTTGTTATAAATTGTAAGAGAGGGTGAGTTCAATGTTTCTGAAGAAGTTCACAGAAATTTAAAAGTGAATGAAAGTGCTAGTTGCTTGTGTCCGTGTTTCCCTAGTACCAGTGGAAAAGACTATTTTTGTTGTTTTATGGTCTTTTGGATATCGTTTTTTAAGTTTGTTCTGAACCACAGCAATCTGTTTGTGCCTTGCCTATCTTGTCTGCTGGCTGACCTTCCATTATTGTCATATTTTATTTATTTTACATTTGTTTACTGGGGAGGTCCGACTGGTCACAGCTGTCTGTTTTCAGCGGAGGCCTGGGGAGAAAACTCCAGAACGATTGTTAAAAATACTATATATACAATATTTACATGTGCATTTTAGTTTAGACATCCAATTACAAAATATAACAGATAGTAACAAATGACTGCATGATCATACATTAGAAAACTACATAAGCACAGTGGGTTTGACATAAAATTAAAAAGTATAGCAGGTAATATATGACAGTATATACATTCAGTTTGTTTGGTAGGGATAATGTTGAACATGTGATGAAGATAAAAGAAAAAACAAAAAGAAGAAATACTAACCAGTTTGTCTATGAGGGGGAAGGTTTTTCAGCTTAAGCTAGGGGAGGGTTAGTGTTAGTGGGTCTGGGAAGGGATAAAGAGGAGTAGGCGACTGAGAGTGTGTATCTAAAGTGTGATACTATACAGTGTATCTGTGGGAGTTTTCAAGAAGAGGTAGGATACTGGGTAGGGGAAGGAATTAGAATATGTCAGCCAGGTGCTAGGTGCATGTCAAGGAGTTGTTAAGATTGGAAATAAGCTATTTTCTGAAGATGTTTTTGTTAGATTGTAACCTGATTTCTAGTGGTTGGGAGTTCCAGTTCTTGGCAATGTTACTAGAATACAAGGGAGTCACCAGAGCTGTAATGGGTTTTGGAGATTGTGATTAATGCCTAGTTAGTGGATCTTAGTTCTCGGTTGTTGGAGTACAGGGTAATCAGGTTTAGTAAGGCTGGAGTTTTGTCAAGCTGGTACAGTATTTGGTGATCTAGAATAAGTTGGTTTAGGGCTAAAGTGTTTGGGATTTCCAGCCAGGAGAGTTGTTTTAGGGCTTGGCAGTGGTGGGTGCAGTAGGAGGAGTTTGTGCCAATTTTTGCTATTTTGTTGTAGCATGCTGACAGCTTGTTTTGATCAGTCTTGTTTAGATTAATTGGGGCAGGAGAAGCATATAGTAAGGTAGAGAGAAGATGGGTACAAGCTAGGGTGACTTTACTGTTGCTGGTTTGAAAGTTTTTACATCTGTAAAGAGTGCTTAGTTTTTTGTGGACTTTTTTTTACTGTTTGAGCTATATGTTTGTCAAATTTCATATTATTGTCAATGATGACCCCCAGTAATTTGGTTTGTGTGACAGGGTAGATAGGAGTTCTACCCGACGCAGAGATAGATAATGGGAGATTAGGTACTGTTGCTTTGGAGGGATGGAAGAAAAGAAGGTGGGTCTTTTTAGAATTTAGTATTAGCTGGGAGTTTGATAGCCAGGTTTCAATGGATGTAAATGCTTCTTGGGTCTTAATGTGAAGTTGTTGGAGGGTGGGAGGAGAGCAGATTAAGGTGTAGTCATCAGCATATTGAATGAAGTTTGCTAAAAGGGTGGCTTTGTGAAGATTATTTGTAAATATACTGAGAAGTAGGTTCGTAGGGTTGATCCTTGGGATACTCATAGTTTAACAGGAAAAAGGGGGAAAGGGAGTCATTCCACTGAACAGCTTGTTGGCATTGGTAGAGGTAGTCTTATAACCATAATAGAGTGTGGGTAGTTAGTTTTAATCGTGAGAGCGATGTTAGAAATTTTGTATGAGAGACTGTATCAAACACCTTTGACAAGTCAAGGAAAACTGCAGACACTAGTTGGCCATTGTTGCGTTGCATATTTACTAAGTTACTAAAATGAATGAGTGCAGTGGTAGTACTATGGTTGGGGTGGAATCAGTGTTGAGTGTCAGATTGCTGGAGAGGAGATTTGTTAGGTTCTGGTTGTGGATACATTTTTTCAGTATTTTCACCAGTGGGGAAAGTATAGCTATAGGGTAATAGGTAGGTCAGTCGAAGTGCCCCCTTTATGTATTGGTATAATATAGCAGATTTTCCAGAGAAGTGGCACTTTTTGTTCTGAGATTGTTCTGTTTATGATTATTGATATTGGGTAGAAATGGCTTTGGTGGCTACTTGTAGGAATTTAGTGGGTAGTTTGTCTACTGCTAGGGTGGTTATGTTTAGTTAGGTGTCTATAGATGGTGTAAGTTGGTACTGGTTGAAGGGTGAAGGGTAAAGAAATTGAGATTATTTGATGGGTTATGTATCATAGTGGTGGTAGAGGAGGGTGGGTCTGCTGATAGTTTTGGAATAGAATTTGTAAAGAAGTCATTTAATTGGGTTACTGTGTTTATTGAGGTGGTATCTATGTTTGGATGAGGAGTCTGTGATTTGCCTGGTTGGAGAATACTATTTATTGTGACCCAGAACTTATGTGGGTTGGTATTGTGCTTAGTTTGAATTTTCTTATAGTAATTTAGTTTGTCTAGTCTGATTTTTTTTTTTTTTATCTGTATTGAATCAGTGAAAGCTTAAAAAAGCGAACGCTGATTCATCGACCCTATTTAAGCAAAAGCTTACACTCCAGAACACTCGGAACAGTGTTTTTTTTTTTCCCCAGGGAAAAAAATCGCTGTTGCACAAAAAAAAAAAAAAACCTCTTAAAACAGTATATAATGTGGGGGGCTTTGTCCCCCACACCCCCCGATGTGGGGGGCTGTGTCCCCACCCCCCTTCTTAAATATACCAACTCTGAGATTGCACCACAGTGGAGGAAATGACAAACTCCCGAAACTGGCCCAGCAATTTTTTTCTCTGGGACAAAAATCCCTGTTCTGGGTGTTCGGAATTGTAATCTATCACTTATATAAGATAGATGAATAAGCGTTCGCTTTTTTTAAGCGTTCGCTGATTCAATATAGACCCGTTTTTTTTTTTACAGTGTTTCTCAGTTCTAAGAATGTTTGCCTAATAGGAATAGTTTTGTTTTTGCACCAGGTGTCCCATGCTTTGCCCCTTAGTTTCATAAGTTGCCTAGTGTCCTTGGTAAGCCATGGGACATAGTTAGTTTTAGTCGTATATTATTACTGGTAATGTTTTCCACCAAAGAGCCTGTTGGTGACTTTAAATTTGGGAAGAAATGTTGTATATACATAATCAGCCAGATAATTGACTTTGTCTTTCTTTAATTTCATTTTTATCTATTTCCTACATTGTTTAGAATGTGATATTGTCATAAGTACTTATTCATAATCATTTTTACAGTGCCAAAATTCACATCATTTTTAATAGTTGTATCCAATTGCTCCATATCAGTCCATAATTGAAACAGTTGTAGTTCATTGTTCTGTCATTATTTTTATTAACTCCCATCCTGTTTCCAAATAGGAATCACATTTCTTTAATCATATTACTATTTTTTCTGATTCCATTAGGAAATTTGGGTAGGTTTATTATTTCAGAGACATTAACCCATTAAACACATTCTTCTAGAAAAAAAATATTCCAAATACCATTTGGATTTTCTAACTTCTTTTCCAAGTCCTTGACATTACCACAGTCAAGGTAGTGTAATGGAAGACAATTGACAACTGTATTCTTATTACTATCATGTGGATCATTTCTGAACTAACAGTGGCCATTGAAGCAGTCAAGTTCATAGTGTTAATTGGAATATTCAACAGTGGAAGGGACCTTAACACATTATGTACTAGACTCTTCAAAGATGCACTATTTCTTTGATTTGTTAAAGTTTTCAAACAGGAAGTGTACTTCTCTAAACTCTTCAAGGCATTCATTAAGTCATCTGACTATGAGTGTAATATTAAACCTGTTGGTATAAGTATTTAACCTTCTCAGGTCACAGACATTGTGCACACCAAAAACAAAAATATATGAAAGCAACTTAAGCTAGAAACCACAACATTTGTGGAAAAGACAGAATAAGAAGAGGTTGTTCCACAAAAAAATGAGTAATACTATCATGAATTTATCAGATATATTGTTAATAGATGAGAAACTGGACTTACTAAATTGTGAGAAGAAAGGACAACGTTTGGACTGTTTTTAAAATTCTACATGTAAATCTGCACTGCATTTTACATGGTGTATCAAATGTATCTGCTGAAGAATATTTGATAAAAAAGAAATCTTTTAGTACTGCACTTGTTCTGGCCTAACATGTTTGAATTCATTGTTGAAAAGAAATTCAGGGCAGTTCTTTGTAAAATTCTTAAGAATAACTGTTACAATTTAATAAAAGACAGATTCTAGCTCTGAATGGTTGCAATGAAAGTGGCTTGAATAAAATGTTAGTAAATTTTAAATGTTAGCTGTACATATTCTAGAATTATCATGTCACAAATATATTAAGCATATACATATACTGATCTTGTACTTTGAGAACTCATTGAGAAAAGTGACATTGCAAATTCACAAATATATAATTGATGATGTACTAAGTGAATGCTTTGAGATCAGTAACATTGCTTTGAAATTTCAGAAAAAATACTTATATTGGTGATGTACTAAGAAAACTTTTAAAGAAGAATGACATATATTTTTATTAATATGATTTTTTAGTAACAGAGAATCCAAGATTTGCAATATTTTTTGGAATGTCATATAGATTTCTACTTTTCTGTTGCAACACCATGTTTAAATTGCATTCTCTGAAATAACATTTCAACTAAGGGAGAAGTTGACTTGGTTCTCATTCAATTTTTCAGTGTTTTCTGATTCAGTCAAATGATATTTAACCAAGTTTATGTGAATATGTGAAACACACACACACACACACACACACACACACACACACACACGCACAAACACGCACACACACACACACACACACACACACACACACACACACACACACACACACACACACACACACACACACACACACACACACACACACACACACACACACACACACACACACACACACACACACACACACACACACACACACACTACCAACTAGCATTATTTACATTTATGTAATTTCCTTGGCTTGCATATCAAGAGATTACTGAACATGAGTGCCATTGTGGTGCTCCTTTTCTTCAACATCCTGACCATTGTAAAGTCACAGTTTAGTCTTTCTCCAGGCTGATATGTCTTATACATATTCTTGTACAGTGCAATAGTTTAAACTGGACAGAACAAGGACAACATTGTAATTCGCTGTGATCTTATTAGAAATATTTGATGCACTTTATCTGCTTTGTACATTCTGTTAATGCACATGCACTGATTTTGTTTATGTATCCATTTATTTTATACATTTTTAAACTTGGTAAGTCCACTGAACTCAAATAGCACTTTTCATGGGAAGTGAGGAACACTGTCTGGTTAATTGGCTTGCTCTGAGACACACATATTGGCAAGAGGAGGTTGGAGAACCTAAGCCTTCTACTCTAGTCTACAGGAAGCAGCTCATTCACAGCACAAAGCCGTAATCATCTGAAGTAAAACATCTTTTTATATTAGGTTCTTAGCAAATACTTTGAAATCAAATCAGGGATACTTGGAAATCATCCATTAACCCTTCCTTTTAGTGCTGTTTGTAAGGTTTATGGCAAATTAAACATGTTTTGTAATATGTGCACAGATGGAAAAGTTTGTTGTCAAAAATATGCAGAAACATACTTAACACTAACTGATAGGGACAAACAAAATTCCACTTAGACTGACAAAGAACTAGACTGCATCAGTTTGGATGGCTCTGTAATACCAAATTAGATGTGTAATGTGATGCCATACCTGCCATGGCTGAATGTGGTCATTTCTATTGCAGTATCCCGAAGTTAAGGATTCATTACCAGATTTACAGGAAGTGATGCTGTTTAATGCAGAAGCAAATGCATAAACTGCGAGATAAGCATGATACGTATAACCAAGGTAGTTTAATTCAAAGTAATTTAAAACGGATTCATCGATCACTTCCATGCCTGTGCAGAACACATTCTCATTATTTACTTTATTTGGCATCATGGAATGAATACTTGAATTAAGTTGCCAACCGCAAGAAAACATTTTTTCCCAGAATGTTTTGATAAAGATATCACCAGAAGATGCTATGGGCTTTAGTCCTTGTAGGAAGTCTTTAAATCCAGGTATGATGCCTGAGAACGGAGCCAGTCCTAAACTACAGTTCATTATCATTCTTGCTTCATTTGATAAAAGCCCTTGAGAGATTGTAAAAACAGCTGTTAATACCAGCACTTTATCAGTAATATTATGCAAATAAAGAGCCTCCATGAATGGTTGAGCATGAATTTCATCGCTGTTCAAAATAACTACATTTACTGTAGACATCTTAACTAATTCGATAGTTTTCAAAAGTCTTTCCTTGGAATGTTGAACATGGACTTTTTCTATAAAATCAATGCAGGTGCCCAGTCTTGAAAACTCCATTTTTAAATATTGCCCACCAAACTCACCAATTTCATTATCTGTAGTAACTATTCCTACCCAGGACCATCCAAAATACCACATCAACTTAGCTATACAACGATGAGGGAAAAGATAATTAGATACTGTACGCAGAAAAGAAGGGAAAAGACTCTTGCTGCTTAAAGATGTATGCATTGCTCCATAACTGATCTGTGACAAAATAACAAAAAATTAATTTAAGCACAGAAAACACTAATCATTGAATTTTCATACTGTATGTGTACGCCAGACTTTATAGAAATGCATAATTAATTTTTGGAGCGAACAAGAATCTAATTAAGCAGATCATTAACAGCTTAGAGCCTTATTCCTGTGTACTAAAACACTCTTTTATATTAGGTTATTAAGAAATACATTGAAACAAAATCCTCTGCACTAAAACATATTTTGTCAAACGTGGAAATTTGGATATGTTATCAACAGATAAATAAGACTTATTGAGGTGATAGTTTCATATCCCAATGTATTCCTCACATCTGGAACAAACTTTCACTACATGTCAAACATACCATACCATCTTCATGGTAAATTTTTGTAATTCGAGGAGCAGCCTCAAATTGTCCTGTGGTCTATCTTGTGTGGTCCTTCTTGAAGCTAGAGGAAACTTTTGAATACAGGTTACTGGCTAGGCTTGTAATGGCCTTCAGATTGATAAGATAGTACTTACCTATGAACCTGTGAACCTATAATTATTTGGTGTCTAACCTTATATCAAACAGTTGTAGATGATGTATTATCTTCCTGTAATTTTAAATTTTATATACTTGGAAAATGCATTTCTCTTATACTGTTTTCTCTTTCCTACTTTACCGGGATCTTTGTAAACCTTGTACTGTTTTACTAGGTCAGGAATGATAAAAGGGTTTTCTAGTCCAGTTCACTTCTTGTAAGTTGAATCAATCATTAACTAAATTAGTAATTATGTAAATAAGTAGGTAGTAAAGTAGCTAAGTAACTAAAAAAATATATTTTATAGTCTCTTTTCATGAATAGTTCAATAGATATCTTTTTTTTTCTGAGCAAATATAGAAACACAGAGCCTAATGGCAGAGGAGTGCAATTATCCAGCCTAGAATGACCATTTCCTGTCAAACTGATACTCTTAAAATAATCATACTTAACGAGGAAAGTATATCATCATGTCATTATTTCCCTCAAAAAGTCATGCCCTTTTGAGTTCTGCTACTGATTGTTATTGCACTACGTCTCCAGGTATGCTACTCCAGCCCTCCATTATCCTCTCTAAATGTCCTTGCATCTCCACGGAGACATCATAACACATACACTTATCATTGTGCTGCATGTGTGTGCACCAGCAACCTTGCATGATTGCTGATCCAACTAAGACTATCTTTTGTAGCAAATGTCAGATGATATTTACTGGTATTTATAGTGCTGAGGTTTGCACTTTTGTAGCGGTTATTTGTGAAGAGCATGGGAACATCTATATGCAAATACACTGAGAGCAGGTTATTTGCAATGACTATGGCAATGCAAAAGCTTCTGCAATGAAATGCACACTTTCATCAAATGATTAAAGTTGGTGAAGCTATGCTTTAAGAATGTCAGAAGTATTACACTGAAATGTAAATGTTTATACAATCATAGAAGTATTCAGATATTATGGACAAATGCAGCTGTGGTAGCACATTAGAAGAATTGATTGATATTTAAGGCAAACAGCACATAGTGCCACTGTTTATAATAATTTTGAAACTATATAAAGGGGTTTTTTATTTTTTCTGTAAGCGGCGTCCTTATGTGGATACCATGATTGGTTCTTTGAAAGATGCGATAGGGAAAGATTGAAAAACTTGATAAGAGGAAGGTATAAAGAGGAACACACAGAAGGAGTGCATCAAGATGGGTTTTGCTGGAGAAGGCTGATGAAAAGTGATTTTATATTTTTGGTGGGGGGTAGACCTTCTTATTTTTCATTTTTTTTTTTAGAAAATAGATTAGTTTGAAAAGGAAGTAGGTTAGAGGGTGTAGGAGATGGGATTAGGGGAGAAAAGAGATGTAGAGGAGTTGTTCCTAGGAATGGCCTGGTTTACAGGAGGGCCTCAAATGTTTCTACTTTTTGATGGTGGTGCAGTGGAAGATCTCAGTGTTGAGAGGACAGAGGCATGCTGAGGTTTGGTGGTCAAAACAGACTGAGGCAATGAGTCCTGTATCTACAATAAAAGATCATGCATGGGCTCAAGTTGTCTCTCCAGTATTTGCTCCACTACTTCCTTGGCCAAGTCCTTAAGTTCACTGTCTGTGTGACTTACCAGGCTATGCCACAAAATGATGACTACAGGATCGACCATGTGAAGACCAGATAATATAAATCAGTACCTACTGTGGCATGCTGTCTACAGGTACTACATATCAAAAACATTAACATATGTTACCCAACTGTTATCTGTTGCCCAGTGAACTGAACAAGATCAATTAAAGGAGTTGAAAGACGTGTACAGCAAACTCAACAAGAAGCTATATAGTGTACACAGAAGGAAACATTCATGAATGTGCAGGTTGGAGCAGGTAGGGTATAATGTGTTTGCAAGGATTGGTTCACCCATTTATATCTTTCTAAATATATCTTTATCTACATCTGTATCCATCCTTATATCTATTTCTATCTGTGTGTGCGCACACGTGTGTGTGTGTGTGTGTGTGTGTGTGTGTGTGTGTGTGTGTGTGTGTGTGTGTGTGTGTGTGGCAGATAGGCAGATATGTGTGCATACATATATAGATATAGATATAGATATAGATATAGATATAGATATAGATATATGGAGAAATGTAAATTATATATGGATGATGGGAAACATAAAAGGGAAGCAGAGTGAGGAAAGCTGCAAAAGGCTAGACAGTGGGACAGAGAAACAGATATGAAATAGTATAAACAAACATGGGGCAGAGAGGCATATAATAATATGGATACAATGGATTCACACAAACAAACATAGGCCTGAAAATTGGGTGAAAATAGGGAGGTGTACTGGCAGAATGCCAGCTGCTTACTGTCCCAGTGGGCTGTTTCTGATACTCTGCAGATGGGAAATCATGTGTTCTTGTGGCCAGTGATGTGTGCCATGGGCTGCTGTGCTTGCCCAATTGTAGGGACCAGCTGGTGTAGTGAATGTATGACTTGATGCAGAAAGATCTGATATGCAGTGACCCAGCATGTCAATTCCCAGTCTTCAACCTTTTCTGCCAACCTCACCAGCTCTAATTGACACTGTGCAAGTGATTGGTGTAGGCTACCTCCCATGAATGGGCCTGAAATACCACAGCAAGTTACTCTCACTGTGCTCACCCACCTCAGCTCTATCCATAGCCAGGTCAGCAGCTGACGATGGCTGACATGCCCAAGGCTCAATGGTACTATCATGATCTGCAGAAGGTGAACAGAAAGGGAAGGGTGTCATTACTGAGTATGTTCCAGACATGGTGCAATCTATAAAAGTTCAGGTGAAGAGTTAAGAGTCCCACACACCCTACTCCACTGAAAGTTTTTGCTGCTTCTTGTGGCAGCCATTAGTAATTTCCTCTCAACTGTCCATGATGAAAGACAAAAGGAATATACCAGCTATCACCCTCCCTATTTCTGGCTCATAGTTTAAATTTGGTGGCTTTTGCAGTTGTCCGCCCCACTGTAGATTTGATCTGGGACACTCCCCCAGTCCCATCTCTTTACGACATTCTACCTAATAAACTCTTTCTGCACTTGCTTTTAGTCCTTTTGAATTTAATTGCATTTTTTAAACTGTGAATTGTTTTTACTACTGTTTTTGCTACTTTTCTGTAAAAAAAAAAAAAAAAAAACCTGTAAGCCTGTTAACTACCTTTTCTGTAACTAGTGTTCCAGATACAGATTTGCGGTATCCAGGACTGTATGTAAGCTTCTGAGCCCCCCAAGCCTTTCTGTGTTGGAGAGAAGGGGTCACACTCACAGACATAAGTGAGATTATTTCAGCTGTAGTGAAACAAGCCTGAGATAGTATAGCAACCACGAAAAACACGGCCAATATTGTCCACTCGAAATAAACTTTAATTAAAATAACATGCATAAAAAGTATGAAATAATGGTGTCTCTCTAGCACCTCAGCAAATAAGTCTTTACAGTGTATACCATACCCTCTAACTTACCCCCCTTAAATACATTAATTCATAAAATCATTATTCAATTAAATCATCACAATTATTTAATTAATTAATCACAGCATAATTTCCAATTACATTCCCTATTCAATCCACTGGGGAACAAAGTACCATACTTTAAAATAAGAGTTGATTCTTTCTTTCATAGCCTGCTTTTCACATTATTTTTATTCACCCCATCCCATTCAATGTGCTCCAAAATTGTGGGTTGCTGCTATGTGTTTCTCTAAAATGTAAAGCTACACGATTTTCCACACTTCCCCTTTTAATGTCCCTAATGTGTTCCTTCAACCTAGTTGCAAAACTTCTTTTACTCTCGCCTATGTAGAATTTATTACATGGACATTTAATTCCATATACTATCCTCTCACTCTGGCATCCATATATCCCTTTTATTTGAAACCTTTTTCTATTTATTTTTTCAAACCACTTACTATATACTTGCAACTTTTACATTTTCCACATGGGATGGTATCCTAGGACATAAGCTCTTTATTTATTTAAATACTAAGTAAACTCAACTTCCCATGTACCACAAAATCCTGAATACTGCTGCGCCTTGTGCAAGATATTTGCAATTGATTATTAAATATTAAATCCAGTTTTTTACACCTTCCCAAAATCCCCCCAAAATATCTTATTATACTATTCAACTTCTCTGAAAACAATGTATATTTAGTAACAAAAAAACATTTTTTCTAGTCCTTCTTTCTCATTATTAATTTGTTCTTTTTTCTTCTGATGTCTCTCTGTATCTATTGTTTTACCTTTTAATTCTGTAATAACTTCTTCCATTACCTTCCTTTTATAACCTCTATTTAGAAACATGTGTAATCTTTTCTAACTCATACTGACATTCCTTTTTTATCATTACATAATCTGTTTATTCTTAGAAATTCTCCATAGGGAATAGATTTCAAAGTATGAGGCGGGTGACGGCTTTTTCCAAACAAAATATGATCATATTGCTCAAACTTCCTATGCATCTTTGTTTGTATAACACCATTTTTGCTACCTTGTAAAGTTATATCTAAAAAATTAACTACTTCTCCCACTTGTAAACCATCAAACCAGATATTGAATCTATTTCTGTGCAAACTGGAGATGAACCCTTCCACCTGATCTTGTCCCCCTTTACATACAAAAATCAGTTCATCTATGTATCAATAATAGCTTACCACATATTTCCTAAAAAAGTTATTACTATAAATAGATTGATTTTCGTAAAGTCCCATAAATAAGTTAGCATACATGGGGCAGCATGGCATGGCTGTCCCCTGCAATTGCCTGTATAATTCCCCATTTAATTCAAAAATATAATGCTCTAAACAAAAATTAATTAACTCTGTAATGTAATGTGTTTTCAGAGAATCCTTTAAGAAATATAACACAGCCTCCATGCCAAATGAATGTTGAATATTTGCAAATAAACTGACTACATTTACTACAATAAAATACATATTATTTACCCATCTGATATTTTTTATTTTATCTATAAACTCAAAGACATCCTTAATAAAAGAAGGCAACTTTGTAAGTTATTCCAGTAAGTACTTGTGCAAGAAACAAGAAAAATTATGGGTAAAATACCCACATGCGGACACAATGGGGCACCCTGGTGAATCTACTAGACTCTTATGGATTTTAGGTACACAAAAAAGTAGGCCATGGTACATTCTTTTATATTAAACTTATAAATGATATGTCTTCACATGAAAAATACTTCAGTCTTTCCCTTTATTCAATAAACTTTTATACTGATCTAATGCTGCTTCATAAAATTCCAAACCTACTTTTTTATAAATTCTAACATTGTTTAAATGTGCATAACACATTTTTAAATACTGTGTAAAACGAAGAACTACCAAATTTCCACCTTTGTCTGCAGGCTTAAATACCAATTGTCTATTCTAAGTCTTTGTAAACGTAACCATTCACTTTTACTTAAATTGAACACAATATTGGCTTTATTTTCATAAAACAAGTTGAATTCCCTTTCTATACTATAATGTACTAATGTGGAAAATTGTTGTATTATATATATAATTTTTAAAAGGAGGTATGAAATCACTTTTATATACAATTCTTCAGTATTAAACTTACAATAAGCATTCATTTTGCATTCCGACATACATGAATAAAAACTGTTATCACTCAAACTAATATCGCTCTCTTCATTTTTACATTCATCCACTTCTCCCCCATTCATTTTATCCCTTATAATTATCCCTTAAATACAACTTCCTAACTAGTTTAAAAATTTCACATTCAACTTCATGTATTCTAGGCAAAACAGCAGGAATAAACTTTAAGCCCTCTTCAATACTGACATTTCATCCTTGGTTATATTACATCCTGATAAATTAACTAAACAATCAATTTATCCATAAAAAGGTGATTGTTCAGTTACATTAATATCACTTTCCTTGTTTATGCGACAGGGAATTATATGGTAACTCTCTGTAGTAGTCCTGGCCACTTTCCTGGTTACTTCTGGACCTTTTTAGATTGTTGTTCTGAAATGCCCTTTCTCCTCGAAAAGTTTTATTGAAATAACCAGGATGGTGCTGCGGTAGTGTTGTCACCTCACAGTAAGATGTTGTCCTGTTTGAATATCAGCTAGAGCATCTTCTGTGTGGAGACATGCGTGAATGGATGTACCTTCGTTGAAGGTTGTGCTTCAGGGCTGGCAACTCGGCACGTTAAAAATCTACTGCCAATCATTAGTGTACCAGAGTTCCATTGTGGCAACCCCTAACCGGGAAAAGCCGAAAGACACAACAACAACCCACATTAGAAAAGCGGGGATACACATTGTCACTTTCATAGTCCACTAAGGATGTCAGACTTCCCGCTGATGTAGAAAGGATTATCTGAACTCCTGCTGCTTGATCTTGTGGCAGCCCTTAGTATTTTCCACTCAACTGTCCATGATGAAAGACAAAATGAATATACCAGCTATGACACTCATAGGTTCATAGGTTCATAGGCTCATACTAGGCTATCTGCCCTAGGGCATTTATAAGCCTAGCCAAAATGTGTTTGGCTTTCGCCACCCATTTTAAATTTATTTTGTATGCACTTTTTCGAGGTTAGTATACTGTGCCTCTGTCTAACAGTGACACAGAAGTGATACCCGGGGTAAACCTACGATCTCCCATCCACTCATCAAGATTCCTCTTGAAGGGAGTCAATGAGGGACTCTGCCTAACCTGGACTGGGATTTTATTCCAGAGTGAAGGGAGCCTCTGGGTTATGAATCTGTCCCTCCAGTATGTCCTATTTATTTCAGTGATGAGGTTCAAGTCTCTCGAGCACGTAGCTCGATGGGATTTGGATTTTCTGAGGTGCAGCATGTCCATTAATTCCGGGTTGGACACGGCTTTATACATCAGGCACAGATCGCCTCTGAACAGGCGGTATGCCACTGAGTAGAGCTGGAGTTTCTTTAACCGGGCAGCATATGGCATCTGTCTGAGCCCTTTGATCCTCTTGGTGAGGTACTTTTGGGGTCTTTCCAGTTGCATAAGTGAGATTATTTCATCTGCAGTGAAACAAGCTGGTGTTCTGACCTAGAAAATGATGCAGTGCCACAACAATAGCATTCAGCAGCAGTGCCACACTCACACAGGTCTATATTATATTCTTGAAAGCCAACAATATTGAATCCGATATTGTTGACACGAGAATAGAGAAAGCTGAGACCATCGAACGTGTAAACGGAAATCTCTGTAAGGGAGATTTCCATTTACTTCAATGGAAGTGCTTTTCCGGAGTAGGTATATTTAAGTAGTGGGGGGGGGGGGCTTGCCCCCCTGCCTACACCTATTACTGTAATTTTTTTTTTGTTTTTTAACTTTTTGTATTATAATTCGTTAGTTTAATACTTCAATCACTATTGTTCAATCAGTAGTGATTTGATGTATTAAACTTTCGAGATTATAATATAGACCCCACTCACACAAGCTGGTGCTCTGACCCAGAATATGATGCAGTGCCACAACAATAACATTCAGTAGTAGTGACACACATACACAAGCTAGGGTTCTGTCCTAAAAAATGTTACAATGCCCCAACAATAACATTCAGCAGCAGTGCCACACTCACACAAGCTGGTGTCCTGATCTAGAAAATGATGCAATGCCCCGACAATAACATTCAGTAGCAGTGCCATACTCACACAAGCTGCTCTGACCCAGAAAATGATGCAGTGCCCCGACAATAACATTCAGCAGCAGTGTCACACTCGCACAAGCTGGTGCTCTGACCCAGAATATGATGCAGTGCCACAACAATAACATTCAGCAGCAGTGACACACTCAACAAGCTGGTGTTCTGACCTAGAAAATGATGCAATGCCCCAACAATAACATTCAGCAGCAGTCCTCACTCGCATAAGCTGGTGTCCAGATCCAGAAAATGATGGACTGCCACAGCAATAACAATCAGCAGCAGTGCCTTTAGCACACATAAAGACATTAACTTCTGCCAGCATGGTATATTCTGGTGTACATCAGAGGAACTAAAATTTTATGAGGAACACTGCTCTGATAGACGGAACATAGTTTAAAAACAGTATGAAATCCAGTAAAACTGACAAACACTTATAATACCATTTCAGAACTCTTGACTCATCTCTTCTCCCCACATCCAGGAATCATCATGCCAGCATCATTACAAGCTATAATACCTATGTCTGCATATCTCACTGGTTTCCAGGTCCCAGTAGTCTTGGTCAGCAGCTCTGTCAGGTTGTACTAGGCATCGACCTTATGAAATTGATGTGAAGACATACAATATGATTTTGTTTTGCTTTTCAAATCAGGCAAGCTCTCTTTGTGGGCCATTAACATCAGTAACTGTAACCACGGATACACAATCAAACAAAGTGGAAACCTATATCTATACCTATCTGTGTGTGTGTTTGTGTGTGTGTGTGTGTGTGTGTGTGTGTGTGTGTGTGTGTGTGTGTGTGTGTGTGTGTGTGTGTGCACATGCGCACACACATATATGTGTGTGCAGATAGACAGATATAGGTACAGACATATAGACATATAGATATCACAGATATCACATGCTTTAAATGTCACTTTGAATCATGTGCAGGGCATCTTGAAGCTGCTGAGTATGATGTGGCAATGCGTCTAGCCTGCATGCATGTGCAGACACACACACAGCATATTGGTGGTGTGATGCTGTGCATACCTACACATTGGTAGCAACAGACGTAGCAGTAATTTATTATTTTGCAACCCTGCCTCTAGACACAAATGCATCATTTCCATAGGACAAAGCTCAGAGAGAGTATAATTTGTCCCTAAGTACTGTGGTATGATTTATGTCACCTGTGTCATAGACATGAGAGCCCTTGACTGGGAATAGCTTACATTAAAACTGATGTTACTATGATACCAGTACTGCTGTGTTGCATGAATGACTCTAACTTTTAATTACATATAAAGATGGTGCAACTGATGCACCCCTCTCTCAAACACTCTCTTTCTCTGCATATATCCTGGGTCTCTTACACATACACGTGTGTCAAGGGGAATCATGCAGTGGATGCCCACAATAGCAAGCTATGTCAACATTTTTTTGCACTCACTGTTGTCTCTGCTCCCTATGGTAGTCCTATGGTAGGCTTCTGTGATGCTGACTCTTCATCTATAAAGCCACAAGGACATCTGTGTTACCTACTCAATCTGTAATAATTACACATTTTTGTTCATCCAAGTGCTCTTGATTACCACTGGGGCATTCCAATGTCCAAGGCATACCTCTACTGTCCTCCTATCCCTGTACAACCTTTTATGTGCTGTTGTGTATGGCTAAGCCCTCTACAGCTATGGTCTCCATTTTTCATAGGTAGACTCACCCATAACATAGGGCAGAAGACAGGGGCTAGACAGCTTTAGCCAATCTGTGAATGATGTCCTAATTCAGGCATTAATAATCCTCAGATAGCACATCATAGGGGAAATGGACATTCATTAGATGCTGTGGGACTGTATGTTGGACACAGTAGTCAATGACACAGATGTGTGTAGGAAGAATCACTTCACACAGCAATGCCAGAAATAATGATATGTCAGGCTTGAAAAGGGTATGTGGCATACAAGTAGACAAGTCAGCAACTGATAAGATATTGTAATAGCCCAACATAGAGATGCTGAAGATACAGCTATAATAACTGGCAGTGCAGACAGGGGTTTTGGGAGTGGCCAAAAACCATGCTTCTCACAAGGAAAACAACCAGGTTAGTATAAAATCATATTTGCTAACTGCAACACTGTGCATGCAAACCATAAGAGGACACAGATATCAGTGCATAATGCATATGTTCCCTATAGGTACATTGGATGTTCAGGTGCCAAGTTATACCGCCACAAATATATGCATGTTTCATACCTACTTATATCCACTTGGCATTTGCATGCAAACTATAGGGCTTTGCATGTTACAAAGCCAATCTGATTCATTCTGGTATGTCTTGTATTATGCAGTCATAGGCCAGAGTACTACTATGTTGACATCTGTACAGGCTGTAGCAGGATATTAACTGAGGTTAGTACTTGTGTATGATCTGCTAATGATGCCACCACACACACTGAATCACAGTCCTTAGACACATGGGCATTGACTGTCTCATCCTAGGTGGTCCTACATGCATTCAAAGGAAACAAACTGTGGCCTCAGCCCTGGCATAGGTTATGCATAGGTGCATGCTATCTTTGTATAGGGAGACAACCCCATTCCTGAGAACATCACCACTGCGGCACCAGATGAACAGATGCCACAATAGTCAGGAAATCCTTCTATGTGGCACACCTCATCACTAAGGGTTTTCATCCAGAGAAAAGGAGGTCGTTGTCCCACTGTACTCATCCCTCATTAGACCCATTATAGAGTACAACGCCCCATTTGGTATGTACCTCACAAGACATCTGCAACAGCTGGAAAGGCCGCAGAAATACCTGACTAAAAGAATCACAGGCCTAAAGCAGATGCCCTATGCTGACCGTCTAAAAAAAAAAACTCCAGCTATACTCTGTCACATATTGTCTACTCAGAGGCGATCTCTGCTTAACATACAAGGCCACGTCAAACTGTGAGCTATTGGACATGCTCCACTTAAAGAAATCCCAATCCCTCAGAGCCATACACTCCAGGAATGTAAACCTTGTCATCACAATGAACAAAACATGCTGGAGGGATAGGTTCTTGACCCAGAGACTCCCCATACTCTGGAATGGACTGCCCATACATGTCAAGTAGAGTGCCTCCTTGGCCCTCTTCAAAATGAACCTTGACGATTGGATGGGAGATAGGAAATTCACCCTGGGGATCACATCAGTCATCCTGCTAGACAGGGGTCCAGGGAAGTAAATATTGCGGGAAGAAATATCCAGGGAATTGTTATGGCTAGCCTTGTATAGGCCCTAGGGCTGATAGCCTAGTACCGACCTATGAACCTATGAACCTATGATATGGGACCCCCCCCCCTTCCGCACCATATCAGAGACTGACATCGTCAACCAGTGTCCCAGACAGCTATTACTTTGTGGGCTACACTTGGGAACAATGAACAGATGTGCAGGGCTATAATCTAAGCACAGTCTGCAGTTGCCCATGTTGATAGGGAGGTTATTGTAATGCTGTTTTGCTTCTATGAGGAAATCACCCAGCAGTTCCAGTAGTCCCAGTAGACAATGGAGTCTAGGGCAATATTATGATAGGTATCATGAAGATTATGGTAGCACATTCTGGTAGCATGACCACATGCTTGTAGAACATAGTGAATGTCATTCTTACTGCCCTGACAGTGTCATCTGTGACCAGTGTAATGTGTGTATTCTGGGTGTCTTTCTATTAAAACCATTGCATGGAAGACAGTCAGCACCTATGATAGTAGGGGTATTGCACTCCCCACCACAAGCTGTGGAAGTCAATGGCACTGAGCCTTTGGAGGCAGAAATCCACAGCAGCAGAACTCACATGCTTCAGTTTTATGAGTATCACTACAAAAGAGTCACAAGATCTCCTAATCCTGACACATCCAGCCATTGCAGTGACACCACAACATAGTCACATACTGATTCACCCAGCCTGCAGAGCAAAATCATGACACAGATGCCTCTCCTCCACAAGAATCACATCTTCAGCTTCACTGACATGTAATCCCTTCCCACCTCAGATTTTGTTTCTGGCCATGTGTCAATGTGTCCCTGGAGGCCATTGTAAGTATTGATGGCTATAACCCACACAACCCTCCTTCTGTGTGATGTTAGCAGAAATGTCTTAATCGTAGTATAACTCAGTCTAGCATGGTTCAGTATATTATTAATTTTATTTTATTTATTTATTTATTTACATTTGTTGACCGGGAGTGTCCGACTGGACGTAGGTCCATTTTCAGCGGAGGCCCGGGGAGAAAAGCTCCACAGTTAAAATAAACAGACAGTAGTTACATTGGGTTACATCAATTTAAATAGCACTGTATGCATTATTTTGTCCTCTGTGGCAATGGATTGCTACTGTGTACTTGTCAGAGGCCATACAAGTGGAATATATGTTGTTGCTTCTCCTGCACTGCTCTATACTGCATATAATGCTGTCTGGCGGTGTTATAGTGTGGTCACTAGTTCTTCTCTGTAGGCATCACTGTCCCCCCTTTTGAAGGACGTAGATCTGTTGGCTGTGAGAGAACCTAATATCTTGTTTCCAGAGGTTCTCATAACTGAAGGCTGGGTTTCCTGTTACCTGGGTAATCATATTAAGTAGTATTCAGCATCCTGCAGTTAACTAACAGGCTGTGACAGTGAAGTACTGCAGTGCCTTCCAGATGTGTCTGGGCATCAGATCTGGGTTTTCAGCAGAATGGACACTCATGCTATGATGTTTCTTGTTTGTGCATAGGTGACATTGCATAGCATTTTAGCTATACTATGCAAGCTCCTTATGGGTGTAATCATCCAGGACTCCAGTAGGAAACATTGATATAGTCTGGCTGCCCCGAAGCATAGTAGAAACATACATGGGGTTAGGTATAGGTACATACCGACTGTGGTTATAGATGTGTGGGACTACCAGAGTGCCTGAACTTACTTGGTAGGTGGCCCCAGAGAATTTCACTGGGCAGAAAGCTGTAATACAAATGACTTGCATACTATATGTAGCAATCATGAGTATTACCAGTGTGCTCTGCAGGCATATCAGTTTTCATCCCCTATGCATTTCACAGGACCTGGTAGTTAAGGGATTGTTAATCCTTCCTAGTGATATACTACTATTATCACATGTGTGCAGTTTGTAAGCCCAGTACTTCAGGGAGATGGGGAGTGTTGAGAAAGCCATGATGGCAGTGATATTCTTTACTGGAGTGTTATCGAAACAGTATGTTCAGCCATGTGTGGCAGAAATTTATTGAGAAATGTCTTGAACATTCTGCAGGCTGATGCCTGTGACACACCCAAAGTGTCCCCTGTTTGTCTCATCCTGTTGTTAGAATAGTAACAGTTGTACATACCTTTGTATCCTCTAGTATAGGAAACTCACTTATTCCTCCAGGTCTAGATTATGACATGTCAGCCAATGCCCATATAATATCACTTCCATCATGGAACTGGTCCAACAGTTGCTGGTCAGTTAATTGAGAGCATGCTATTCTCTGACTATATTTTCAATTGCACCACCTATGGCTGTATCACACTCCATTATGGAAGCTAAAAGAACAGAAAAACATCAAATGCTTCACCTGTGCTTACTTGCTGCAGTTCCAGTTATATTTACCATTTGCAACCCTGCAAATGCTGATATGTTTTTTTGCCTTTGTACTCATTTCTAACTACTTGTGTTGCATTGCATTTCATTCTGCGTGGTTGCACCTCTACTTTTTGCATGTCATTAAACAATCATTTACCTACCCCTTTTCTCACTCCATTTTGCATGTTACTTTTCAGTCATACATGGTTCAATGACTCATTACCTAACTGCGTATCCAAAGTTTTAGCACACTAGCATGCCATTGCCTATGCAACTCAACTATGTGTACCAGCTTAACAGACAGAGCCCACTAGATCAATCATTCTTCAAGGACAGATGTCACCATTATGACATATGCTGTGGACATCAGTATGCTGAGACTGGCATGCTGCTATGTTATAGAAATGCACCCAGAGGTCACTGTGTTAAGGAATACCCCCCCCCCCACAGGAAAAAAGTATGAGCAGCACATTCCTTTTCACTCACTGTCCTCCTGACTATTAATCAAACTGGATCACTGGCATAATTCTTGTCCCCTGCATTTTGGCCAACTCTTCATAGCAATATTTTAGTAAAAGAGATTAAAATGTAGTTTAAGTAAGCATAAATAACTCAATTACAGAATACATTTGAAATGTTAACTTAAATGCTAATTTACTTCCTACCTGTGGGACATGGTAAATACCCAGAATTCTAGCCATAGCAACTGACAATGCTGACATGGGCTCCCCAACAACTCCTACCATGACTGGATGTGATTTGCAGATGTAACCAGGAACTGGTATTTGTGTCCCAGATAAAAGGGCCAGAGTACCCAGGTTGCTCTGCTTTCTGAATAACAAGAGTCATAGATCTTAAATCCCAATGTGATGTTGGGTAAGAGTTTCTTATTTTGGTTTATTTCATGTATAGCGAAAATCATGGCAAGCATTTCTCGATAGTATATAACATGAAATCTATAATAAAAATATAAATAAAAATAAAAAAGTAGGAATTAAAAACACCTTTCTTTGAATGTACCTGTTGTCATTGATTATAATGCAATAAAATCACATATTTATCATAAAATAATCAGATAATATTAAATTTTTCCTCCAATAAAACAGTATACTACTTAAATTATGATATGTATGATAAATAGTTGATGTGAATGTATTAAAGAGGCTGGCATGTAAAACCAGGTTATGCTGTATACAGTTTATATATTTTAAAAGCATCCATTTTATAACCCAGTACCATAACATTTTAAGAAAATGGCAGATTTTTATTTACAAACTGGTGTTAAACAGTCTATTAGTTGTTAGGCCTGGACTCAGCAACATTATTTCTGTCAGAATCATTTGCAGGGAATAACACCTGTCATCCCTTGATATTCCCTAGAAAACCACCATGGACAATAAGTTCCTCAAAGTCATGCTTCAGCATGTGGGGGAGCATATGCAGTTTCTAAATACCCCAGATTAGAGAGCAAATGCCATGAAGGAGTTCTATGACATAGCCTGTTTCCAGTGGTTCTAGTGGCCATAGACTGTACCCACATTGAAAAAAAAGGCTCGATCTGGTGAACTGGACAGGCGGTACACCAGATGCAAAACAGTATCATTCCATCAACTGTTAGATGGTCTGTAATGCACAGGGTAGCATCTACAATGTTTGTACATATCACATAGGCAGTTTTCATGACTCTCATATATGGCATACCAGTGACCTTTATCAACGGTTTGCAAGGGCTGACTTTCCACAGGGCAATGCGGGATATGCCACACAATCCTTGCTCATGACACTCATCAGAAATCCATGCAATGTTGCACAATCACAAACCAGAAATATTAGAGAGCATGTGTTTGGGCTGCTGAATTCATGCTTTCACTGTCTGGATACATCTCGTGCTACCCTGCAGTATGACACCACCACATGTGCAAAAATACTGACTGTGTGTGCAAAGTTACATACCATGATAGTTAGGAAGTAGTTACATCAGAGTGTCCTATTACAGGGACCAAAGCTCTTAGCACCACAGGCAGTGGCAGCTGAGACAATAAGGAACCAGCAGCAGGAGGTCATAATGCCAAATGGAGGTGAGCACAGTATGCTGTGGCGCTAGCAAAGAATAAGTGCATTGCACATAACTTAACAAATGCTAATCAGATACATACAGTAAAAATAATGCATAGAAAAACATCAACATGTGCTTCTCAATGCATAGGTTGGCCACACTGTTCCTCATACATAAGTAATTCAAGTAACAATGTATAAAGGTCTGGGCACAGTTATCATCATTTGCACAGGTGGTGAAGGGAATACTGGAGTGCGTGTCTTTCACAGGGAAGTTTGTGAATCCAAAGTGAAGACACAAGGCAGGACCACCAGGCTCTAAAAATCAATTAAATTTATTGTATAGTCAATGGATAAGCGCTTTCGCATGTAAAAACATACTTCATCAGACCTTTGTCTCTGTAAGAGGTGTCTTGGTTAATGGCCTGTCTCCATTTGCCCTCGATTCCAATGCTACAGCCACTGCTAGGTGGGTGACAGTATGAATCATATTCATGGCTTGGTTATGGACCATGTCATAGTTGTAGTCATGACTACCCACCATGTTTACATCACAGGGCATATCAACCCAAGCATAGTCATGGAAGGGCTGGTCAGCAGCCATTGGCCAAAGAGTCAGAGGGCCTGCAGTATCACCTAATGTTCTGCCTCCATAAATTTGGACATGTGGGTAGATGTAAATGGGTCTCAAGATCCCATACTTTTTTAGGTCCCGTTTTTTTACTCTTTGTTCTGTTGCCATAGAAAACAGTGGAATTAATATCCTTGCAACTGCCCAGCAAGAAAGTCTGTACAGTGCTCCATGCTCCTATCCTATTAAGCCATGTACATCATAATACATTTGTACCTGACAGTAATATATGTCTACCCACAATCTTTAAGGAATTGTCATGCATGGTATGTGCACAGACCACATATAGTCTATAAAACAACTACAGAAGTAGCCAACAATATTGACCATTATAATAGGAGGAATTTAAATAAGGTTGTGGCTAATTACATATCTGCAGGCACAAAAGCAGTAAAAGAGTAATGAACATTATTCAAAATATGAGCCGGGGGGTGGGGCAGTGTCTCTCACTAGCCTTAACAGACTTTTACAGTCTATTACTTGCAGTATACTTGCAATATGCTTCCTAAGAAAGCTTTACCAAGTACATCTTCAAAGTACTGACATAGTGACAACCCTCACAGACATTAGGGTCTAGGAAAAGTGAAAGGTAACATTCTAGACTTTACTTAACTGTGTAAGAAGTAGATCTTAGACTGCCTATATTTTTTTCATTCTGCCATCCATCACACAAATTAGATTCTCTTCTGTGCCTTTCATTGCTCAAAGGATGGGGCACCCTAAAATAGTTTTAAGCACAGATTCTCTATCATTATTCCAGAAATCCTTGAAGGTGAGACAATTGTGGCTTCAGAAGCTGATGGTAGTGCTCCATTTCAATCACAGAGGTGGTGTGAGGAGGAGTCCAAAGATCTTTATGGACATCCATAGGCATTCAGGCAGAAGCTCATGCAGGAGGGCTATACAAGGTCACAGTATATAGCTGATGTCTGGAATAGTTTGGCTAAGGCTGTGAACCATGCCACTAGTATCACATGTTTAGGAGGCAGTGCCATCACCACTAGGATGATTTGAGATGATGCAAGACTGAGGACCTCCTGGGGCAAGAGAAGGCTGACGTTATTGCAGGCATCACATCAATAATATTAGTATGCAATCCTCTTGGCAAACCAATAAGCTGCTAAGGCATGCCACTATCCAGTATCACATTAAATCCTACTTATGTCTCTAACCTCTGCATAGATTAAAAGGAACATTGACATGCACAGGAGCACACCACAGCACCTAAGAGAGCATCGCAGTAAGTATACAACTGTTGTGAAATATATGCCTGTTTGCATACTATCAGTTATAGACATTAAAAATACATCTCTATAATGTTTATACATCAGTGCCTCATCTCTTACTACTGGAATACCTTAATGGAATTAGTATGATTGTGCAATGTTAAAATATGCTTCTGCAAGCCACCCACCGTCTCCTTCATATATGTGGAAAAATGGCATATCATGTTATGTCTACGTACACTGGGATTGTTAGTATGGTTGTGGGTTAGCCCACCCCCCCCAAAAAAAAATGTGTTGTCATGGAAAATTATACGTGTCATCTCAGTAATGCCATTATACCACTACAAAGTGGTATAGTGGTATACCACTATACCACTACAAAGTCCATATATGCAATATCCATAAGTATTATTTGTCTGAGCCTTTCACAATATACAGTAAACATATCTGTCTCTTGTCTATTATCTGTGCTTGACATATTTTTCGTGTGATCAGCCTGTTTCCTGTGTATATGTACAGTTGTATTATTGCCAGAACTGAAATAGCATCATTGGTCACAAGCACAGATGTGCTGTCCTGTTAAATAATCGTACAGTTATTTTGATCATATATTGCATTATAAGGATGGCTTTTTGCTGAGACCTCCTCCTAATGTAATATTCAGACAAACAGGTTGATAACATACTTATATAAGTCCTACTATTAAAAATGCATTTTGCTTCACTGTATGCGTATCAACAGAGTTAAGAATGCAATTTCATTGTTTTTGTATGTCTCTTCAATGATCTTCTTTGTCACTATTCTTTCTCTTTCATACATTATTTTTTTTCTCTGTTTCTGTTTCTGTTGCTGTTATATCCAGAAGCACAGCAGCCTGCATAAACACACTGGCATGGTCTATTATGCCCCACAGTTGGCAGCTATAGCTTCACCACCACCAACATAGATAACCAGAGCATCTGAGATCCTGCCTAGCACAGTGGACTCCGTATCTCCTTCCATACCTACTCTACCAGTGACAGGTAGTCCTCCACAGGAGGGTGGAGCAGAGATTTGCTCTCGTAGCATCGCAAGTGGAGATGACACTTCTGTAACCTTTCAAGATCTAGTAGAACATGTGGGGGAGAGATAGGAAGTTGGATGCTCACATCAGCATATGGGGACCATACTCCATTGACTTATTGAGTCACATCCAAATCCAGAATTGTGTCCATCTTTTAAGACAGGAGCCAGGAGTTATGGCTCCCAGGGTAACAAGTAATCTCCCAGTGGGTCTAAGCTTGGAAAGGAATGTATGATGAACACCCAGTCCTATATCCAAACCTATTTTTCCTCTTCCTTTTGTTTCAGTGCCCACCCTTCTATGTTGTACAACCCATCATCATTGTGTTTCTTCTGTTTCTTTGATGTTTCCTTTAGTACTGTGTTCTCCATCCCTCATTGTATTATCCCACACCCTGACAGTCATCTCTGTCTTTTGTTGCTACCTAATCTACCCCTGTTAGCTACGTCTTAATTTCCTGACTTCCTTCATCAATTTTTCACACTCAATAACAATAAATAAATAATATGTAAGACACCTGTCCCTCAATAAATATTGCCATCCACACCTCACAATTTCATAGATATTTTACTAATGTACACATGACTGGCTGTAATTACTCATTGCTTGACAAATCATTAAGATTTGCAGTCAATAAATAATTACAAATATTGTTGTAGTTCAGCAAGATTTATTGAGCTAAGATGTAGAGAGGTATGCCCCAACCTTCTTCCATTTTGCCCATTACTCATTTCCTCACATTATGTTCTGCCCTCTGCTTGCATCCTCTTTTCATCTCTGTCCCAGACTCATATTTCCAACTTATAATTTGACGAGAAAAATATATAAACATAACACCCACACACCCACAAATGGCTTGTAATTCAAAATCATTTTCCTGTGGTCATATCTTGCATGACAGTTGGGAGAGAGGAGAGTTGGTGGTCATATACAGCCACAGAGAAATGACTCACTATGTTCTACGGTAAAAATAACGAAAAATTCTTGACTTGTGCAAACAATATTGCCATCAGTCATGCAAATTGGCTAAGCATGATTGTGTTGCATTAGCAGGCAGATATACAATACATTTAAGTAAATGCTATTGTTCTGCTTCAATAACTCAGTGTAGTCATGGAATGTTCACTGTGCCAGTGTATTGGGTGAAGTGTTTGACTTCCATGAGGGCTATATGCTGACTTACACTGTTCTGTATCTACTCTGCAAATGTGCTACAGTTCCCTAATATGTGTCTTTTTAATAACAACTCGCAAGTCTAGCGGTTTCAGTGGCTTCCCTTGTTAATACACAACTATGCAGAATATGACTGTGAAAGGCTAGGGTTTCAATCCCTTTAAGCCTATTTTTTTCATGCTAGCAGTCTCCAAATGTACTACATTACAGTGATATGTATCTCTTATGACCCCTAGCAGACTGTGTCATTGGCTTCCCTTGCTAATGCACTGTTATGGAAAATACCACTCTGGAGAGCATGAGTTAAAATGAATTTATAGCTATATTAATTCTTCATCTACATCTATACTACACAAACCTTATGTCCTCACCTTGGGTTGTACCCTTTGTGTGCTTCCCTTTTCATCTCTGTCCTATTCCCTTTCCAATCTTTAGTCTAGTCAAAACAAACATTAGCACACCACACACATGCCCAAAAAGGGATTATAAAAGAACAAAATCATCTCTCTGTGGTCATGTATTGCACTACATGTCCTAGAGGCCAACATCAATGGCCACAGATAAACAAAGAGAAATGGCAAATTTTATTGTATGGCAAAAATGAAGAAAAATCCATATGATATAATAATATAACTTGCCATCGCTCAAGAAAATGAGCTGATTACCTATTCACATCAACATTCCAATATGAAATAAAGTAAACATAATACATGTGTGTTACAACTCCCATGTCTCAGTGTAGTCATGCAGTAATGTACACATTGCCAATACACTGCATGGGGCATTTTAGTTCACTGATGGTTGTATGTTGTTTTGCAATGCTCAGACTTCAGTCTACAGCATTGTTCTAACATTCCCTTGAAATGTGTTTTATATGATACCTTCCCATTAAGCCCTTCTGTGCATTCATTTGCTAATGCATAGCCTAGTGAATATCAATCAGAAAGGCAGGGGTTCAAATCCATTGATGATTACTCAGTATCAGTGTGCAAAACAATCCATATCATGTCCTAATTCGCCATCACTCATGCATATGAGCTGATCATTGATGTCCATCACTAGGTAAACATGAAATGAAATAAGCCTAATGTATGCAGTCTAACTGCTTCCATGACCCAGTGTACCTATGTAGTAATGCATATGTTGCCAATACACTGTGAGATGGTTTTAATTGCCTGATAACTACATGTTTTTTTAACACTATTCAGTTTTCAGTTAGCAAAACTGTTCTAGCATTCCACTGAAATGTGTTTTTTAACAGTGATTCCTTTGCATTCTTCTGTGGCATTCCCTACTAAGGCACTAGTCTAAAGAATTTCACTGAAAAGGCTGAGGTACAAATCCATTCAGGTATATTACGCTCTTCTGCTATCATGGGTTCAGTTCCCCCTGAAATGTGTTTTTAGCATCTCTCCCTGTGAGCGTTTCACCAACTTGCTTTGATATTGCTTAGGTCTAAAAATATCAGTGACAAGGCAGAGGTTCAAGTCCATTCCATCTTCTTTTGGTATTATGGGTCCTATTTCCCTGAAAAGTGTTATACGAACATATCCCCTATGAATGTTTCTGTGGTGTAGCTTGCTATTGTGCTGGTTCACAGAATATGATTAACAAAGGCATGGGTTCACATATGATTAAGTGTAGAGACCTTTCTTGCTACTACATGTTCCATTACCCTGAAATTAAATGTTCTTATCATCAGTTTGTAAATTATGTCATAGGTATTGCACTTTAAAAAAAATGTTTTTGAATTTTTCTTGAGAGATATGCTCCTACACCATGTCCATCAGGCTAATTCTTTATTTGCTCACTTGTGTTCTACCTTCTGCATGCTTTTATTTTCATCTCTGTCCTATACTCCATAGTAAAAAAATACACATACAGCACTCAAGTTCACGAAGGGCTTATGAAAAGTATCTTTTTATGATCATATATTGCATGACAGTTGGCAGAGAGTAATGCCAATGGCCATCTATAAACATAGAGAAATGGCATTCCATTTCATGTGTTAAAAATTAAGGAAAGTGCTGTTAATTCCTTTATCTAACTGCTTTTCTGACTTAGTGTATTCATGCACATATATTTAATGAATCAATACACTGCTTGGGGGGTTGTTTTCTCTATGGGTTGCATGTTGTTTTAAAATGTTCTGTCTGAAGTCTGCACATGTGCTACAATACCCTGATATGTGTGTTATGACTGTTTTTTTTTTTTTTTTTTTTTTTTTTTTACTCTGACAGCTTCTGTGGCTCTCTTTCTGAATCACTGGAAATACCTCTAAAAGAGATTCATCCATCCCGATCATACAAACTCTACCTCTGACAAATGTAAAGCTTTTTTATCATTCAGTACACCTGAAGAAAAAGTATGCATCCCATGCCATGGACATTATATTAACTGACTGCCACATTATAACTCAGATATATGTGATAGCAGGAAGGTATCAGTCGAAAAAAGCTAAGAGACTTTGACAGTCACACCCAAGAAACAAAGCATTCCCATCTAAGGTGTACTTACTGCATTCTTCTTTTTGACAGCTTAACTTGTAACAGGGGCTAAAAGATAAAGAAGGCATCATATACCGTACTGACACAACTTGAATTAAGAGGTCAGCACCCAAAACATTGTCGGTATTTATTTGTAACAGGAACCACACTCTTTTTTGGCAATTAACACACAAATTAAGGATTAAATTTTAAAATCCACTGGTTCATCTCATAAAAATCTCAAACTCATCCCACAAAATAGTGCTTGGCAAAAATACAGTTTCCACTTAAAATGCACTTTTTTCCTTTTATTTTTTATGAGGGTGAATACATTATGCCCTTTTATTGGAGGTGCATCCATATTCTCATACGTGGCTCTGAGTCTAAGACTGGTCTATCTCAGAGAAGAAAGACATTTAAGGATGGTTGCACTCTATGATATGCATGTGGCTTTGCAAACACATAACACTGGCACTGAGTAGCAGATGTACAAAAATGTTACTTGGAAATGTGACCTACATTATTTTGGTTAAATTAACTTTTTGTGGTATTTCATTACTAGAATGGCACATATCAGAGTCTACATACTTTAGGGATTTTTTAAAGTATTCCATAATTTTTTCCCCCCAATAAAAGCAGTTTGATTATACTGGAAGTAATAACTGTGGTGGTCATATACTTACTGCAGTATAAAGTGATGATAATGAAGTGTTTTTAAGGTTATGATGCATTTGCCTCTATAAATGATCAAATATTATGATGTCCAGTATAAGAGGAATCAGAATATTGAATGTATAAACGCTTCAATAAAAATAGTCTTATGTATTTCGTAATATTATTCTGGATGCTGAAAGTATACCATGCATTTATTAAACATTTCAGCCAGTGGAGTAATTTTGTCTTGATATGCCCTTTAGACTAGAATGGTGTTTTCCGGATGAGGTCTTGCAAGCATTCTGAATAATAACAGGAAGACATCTGGATGTCTATTTATTTGACATGTCTTAAGTGAGTATGTAAAATGAAATGAGGACCATTTCAACTATGACAAGGACACAGGCAAGTTAACATAGTCAAGCATGGACAGAACGTATAATGTAACATGTTATAAGATGGACTGAGAAATGGATGAGCAATTAGGTTTGGTAAAACAGAGGAAATCTTTCAGACAAGAAACATGATGTTTATCAGTTAGTTGCACAAATAAGTTTAAAACAGTAAGACAAACATAAAAAGGCAGTTAAGCAGCTATTAAAACCCAGAAACAGTACCCAGTACTGCAGAGAGCTATACTCAGACCCTGAGTACATAGCCAATCTACTAGTAGACAAATTCAGCTCTAACTTCACCCACTCTCCCTTCCAATATTATCAGATCAAATACCCACATCTACTCCCTTCCTCAAATTTCACAGGAGCAAGTTATGAAGGCATAATTTAAGACAAACAATATTATATCGCCAAGGTCAGATAACATACCAGACTACCTACTGGCTAGCCTGAAACATGACTTGTTAGACCCCCCTACAGAAGCTATTCAAAATTAGCCTCAGAGCAAGTTTCCTGCTGGATGAATAGAGGAAAGCAACAATCGCTGTCTGGCACAAAGGTGGGACAACAAAGGGCCCAGGTAATTACAGACACATCAGCCTGACCAGCCTTGTCTATAAAGTTATGAAAAGGATCATTTTGGAAATAATAAATGGGGATATAGATGATCTACAGACTCTTGACCCACTCATTTCAGATTCATCAAAGGAAGGTCCCACCTCCTTGACTTCTTTGAAAAGGTTACTGAGATGATGAATGAGGACAAATCAGTGTATACAGCATATCTGGACACTGCAAAGGCATTCAACGCTCTTACACTCAAACCTTGTAGATAAACTATCCCAGGTAAATGTTAACCCTTATGTTACTCATTAAATAGCAATAAGACTCACACATAGAACAGAGGAAGCACAATTGGGTGGCTGTATCTTATCCAAAAGATATCTCACTAGTGTGGAGTACCCCAAGGTTCAGTCCTAGGGCTGCTTCTCCTTGTGATGTATTTATCAGAGCTCAAAACTAATGTTAAGGGTTTGTGGTTGACCAAGTTTACAGATAACTGCAAGCTTGGTACCATCGTAAACTCCCCAGAGGACACTAGAATCCTAAAAGAGAGTCTGTCCCAAAAATAGTTGGTGGAAAAAACATGGACTAAAACTAAATGCCAAGAAGTGTATAATTATATCCTTTGGCAAGCATAATTCCCTTTGTAACTATCACAATGACACCCCCCCACAAAAAAAGAATGATCCTGAAGTTTGAGATCTAGGAACCTATACTGACAAAGAACTGTCCTTTGATCACCAGGTATCCACTATTGTAAGGAAGTCCTTTCTCACTGCACAGCTCATATCTGAAGGTATGGTGTGCAAAATAGTGATATTATTGTTCTACTGTACTTGCCACTCATTAGGACAATCAATGTGAATAATGTTCCTTTGAGTATGTTCCTTTTTAAACACTTGTCACTGCTGGAATGACCTCAGTGCTTCTTCATTTAAAAAAAAATAAAGGCCCTGAATTATCAAAACTATGCAGACCATCTCAAAGTGTTGTCTCTTTTCTCATTTGTATACAGGCTACTAAGAGGTGACTTCTGGCTCACATTAAAGAGCCTCAACAAAGCCTGTTCTGTCAGACCTGTGTTACACGTTCACAAGTTGAAAGGTCTCAAAAACACCTGCTCAGAGGACCTAAGTCCATTTTACAAGATTACAAGAGCACGCTAGAGGGATAGGTGTATATCTCAGAGAATACCACTTCTATAAAATTGTCATTCTCTCCATATAAAGCATAGTACTTCGCTTACTCTATTGAAATGCAACATGGACAAATGGATGGGTAACTGCAAATTCACCTCCAGTTTAGCACTAATGGCTCTCATGGAGAGAGGGAACATGTAATTGCCACAACATATACTTATATGGCCCATCTTGGGATATTAATATTGCAAACCATAACTACTAATAACTACCATGAGACTCCAGGGCTAAGCTTCTTAAAGACATTTGTTAATACACTAAAACTTACCTTGCCACCATAATATGCATTGCAGTTAGTGCCAAACAGCATTTAACCCTATTGGTGTATGTTTTTGTCTGCTTCTTTTCTTCTAATAAGTTTTTAAAAGTGCTGCTTTCCCCAAGATTATGCCACCAAAGATACATATTAAACTCTATCCTTAGTGCTGGCAACTTAGGGAAAGCATAAAGAGTGTCTATTAATGTCTGTGGACCACCTCACATTACTCTTAATTGGATGTCAGTAGGGATATACTAAATTTACTGACAGTGTGCTTATTTTATTTACTTATTTATTTTGTAAAAAAAAGGATTTCAGAGCTTTTTTATTATAAACAGTTAAAATAAAAAAGAATTAACATAGTACAAGTGCATCACAGCACTTAACTCTCCAAACGCCTTACAGAGCAATAGCCTAGTGAGTACCTATAAACCTGTAATACATAACCAGGTCATGAATACAGCTGCAAATCAGACAAACTCTGCAATAGAAAAGCTGAGAAGCTTAAAAAATATGTAAAAGTACAAAAATCACGAGATGATCAGGAGTACTACAGTAATTCAGAGAAAAAAATAGTTTAGACATGTTGTAATGAGGCAACTTTTTAGGAGGTCTCCCAATATATCGTTAGACAATATAAAAGCAGGAGAAATGTAAAGGAAAGGAGAGGTGTACAGAGGGGTAACAAAATAAGCAACATCAGGGTTAGTTATAGAATCCTACCGAAGAACTTGTGTGAGGTACAGTAGTGATAATGATAACTGGATAAGCAAAAAAGGGTAATCAGAAAGGGTTACGGACTGTAACTATCTGAAGGAGATATACATAGGTAAACATCTCAAAGAGGGAAAAGTGTATTCCAGGCAGATGGGGCAAGGTTTAGAAAAGGGGCTTAGGTTGAAGAGAGAGTGAATTGAAGCCTTGTCATGAAAAGTATGTATGAGAACAGATATATGAGAGGGCCGGAAGTACAAGAGATCTGCAGCTAAAGGAACAAAACCTAATCCAGTAATATGTAAAGTCATGTACAATTTCTGACTGACAAAGTAGTCATTATATTCAAGAGTGTACAATGTAAATACATTTTAATTGGTTAGAGTAATACATTAACACATTATAAGCATTTTTGTAGTGAATGCTTTCTCCTGGAGTAACCTAAGGAAATTAATGGCAAAAGGTATGTAACTTACGGAGTTAAAACTAGAGTCCACACAATTACTGCTTTATCCTATCATGTTATATGTGCTGCCTTTAACTTTACACTGAAGATTTAAGATGAGGATAGTTATTACACCTACATAAAATTCTTCCTTAGTCTTAAAGTTGCATATCTCTTAAAATATTAGTTACATCAAACTTCAAGTGATGTTAATAACATAAATAATGACTGCAGACATAATTTCAGTAAAAAAATGTTAATGGCAAATTAAATGTGTCTGTAGCTGGCTTGTATAAGAACTTTAATTTAAATACACCTGAGTTACTTGATTTTTCTGCATAATTTCTCCTGTGTAATAATAAAAAAAATCTATCATAATTTATAATATGAATGCTTCCTGTATTTGCTGGGAAATGTTTTCTTCAACTAAAAGAAATGATACATGAGTATTTGATGTCCTGGATACGTTCAAAACATGAATGTCAGTACAGATTTCCAAAGTGTATAGGGCACAATATTAATTGATTCAAACATGCAATTTGTCAGAGTTAACCCATTGTTGTCATTAGGCTCTTCAGATCACCATTGTGTTCTAAAGAATTCTAAAAGCTAAAAGTGGGAAGGTAGTAGTCTCTTCTCTGCTATATAAAAAAAGTGAATTAGGCAAATTATCCAGATATAGTACAGGAACTTAATGAATGGGGCTAGAAGAAAATGTCATTTCTTTCTGTTAGTGATAACTAAAATGTTTTTTTATCAAAAATGAAGATGTTAGAGCCAAGATAAGGGTTAACATCTTTCGAAAAAAGAACCCCTCCAGGTGGAATAGAACGTATTATTAACTTATCAAGAACAAGAAACATCATTGCATGATATGAATTAAAGAAAGAAATATACAAATGAACATGCTAAGCTCTGAGGATGCCTGTACAAAGATGTAAAGATAAATAAGAACATAATTTATCTACCCTTGAATTGAAAATACTGCAACAAATCTTTTTTAAAAACGTTCTGTAACAATGGGTGCCTTTATCCAGTAGAGTGCTCTCTCTCTCTCTCTCTCTCTCTCTTTCTCTCTCTCTCTATATATATATATATATATATATATATATATATATAGTTCCTTAGTAGGTTCAATAATTTGCACACAATCAGGATAAATTTTGTAATGGGCCCTTTTGGGTGGAACTGATACATTAGGGATTCATTATGCAAATGCATATCCTTTCCCGTAGAACTTTCAACTTGGATGTGTTCCTGAGTGTTGGAAACAGGCTACCAGTATACAAGAGTGGCGGTGCTACCTACCCAACTACCTATGGACGTATAGCTTAGCCAGAATTCCCAACATGTGTTTTGAATGTTTGTTACTAAAAGTGCTCCCTCCCATCTTGAGACCGAGTTCTGGTATAAATCAGTCTGGATTTGTAAGGGATGATGCACATACCTTTAATTTAATACACTCCAGTGGTGGAATTCCTTAACGATGGCATTTCAATTTACATTACCTAGTTGGAGTTGTATAAGAAATGTATCTTTCTTCCTCACCTCACAGTAATTAACTACTTTATTTGCATTTCAGTTCTTACATGAAAACATGTTTTAAAATTTTTACATCAATACATGGAGTAAGTGATGTTTAAGGGATGACTTATCTTGCATTAGGATCAGTGATGCTATTTCTTTGACAGTTCTTGTTAACATTTCTCAGGGTTTCTGAATTTATTTGCAAGGATTCCTGATACTGCAGGAGTTCTGCCTTTTGTTGAAAAGCATTTGTTACTGCACTTGAACTCAAAACCAGGTCATTTTACATTAAGAGGAGGTTTTTCTTCACTCTGATGTGAGCAGAGTACTAATTCAACCCATCAAAGTTGGGAACTGCTAGTGGAAGGCATATTGTGTGTTTATCTGATTAGCCTGAGGGCTTAACTGTGTAAAAGTCTTTCATCTTGCTGGTATAAAAGCCTCACATTTGCTTAATGTGAAAGCATGGCTACCCATGCATTTTATTTAAGTAAACCTCTCCTGTTTAAAATCCTCTATAAGAAACACTCTCCATAGTCTCCCACTGTTCATAGCTGCTCAAAGAGTTGCCAGTTTGCAAAGAGGGCAGCACAGCTGCAGGTCATCTAATCGTATACTACTAAACACTCTCACTTAGACCTTTAATTGACTCACCCCTACTTCTTCCCATCTACTAAGGATCTGGTATAAAGGATAGGTGCTTCCTTGTCATCTCTGTTTTTGACCTGGTGGATATAGGCATGCTGAGGTAGTG
Source organism: Protopterus annectens (assembly GCF_019279795.1). NCBI lineage: Eukaryota > Metazoa > Chordata > Ceratodontiformes > Protopteridae > Protopterus > Protopterus annectens. Next base: position 621,523,062 of record NC_056729.1, on the reverse strand, counting down.
TAATAACGGCCTCATGTTCACTGTTTAATTTTAGAACAGACAAACACAGTGTGTGAGAGAAGTAGATAAGCAATGCACAGCTCTCACATGCACACATGAAAAATGCAAACCAGGTTGTCATCATTTCAACCAAAAAACTCACTACCAACACTAAAGTTCAAACTCATAGACCCATGTATGTGGAGGTACTTACATGTAATCTACCCAAACCTTTAAGACATCCTAAAAGCATCTCTCAGTGGCCCTTCACACACTCAAAAAAGACAGCACCTTACATAACACATAACTCTGAAAATCATAGTAGCCCCGCCTCCAAGCCCATAAGGCACCACACCAAGCAGCCAAACATTCTAGTTATTGGAGATTCTATTGTAAGACGTACTGATGTCACCTTACCAGGCTAAATAAAGAGAAGATCTCAGTGAGCTGTCAATCATGCACTCACTTAGGTCTTTAAACCACAAGTACCAGTATGACACAGTCATAGCCCATGTTGTCGTAAATGACCTAAGGCATACCTCACTGGGATCAACAAGCCATGATGCCTTACCAGAAATGGTTTACACTTGTTAGCACTTGGCATTGAGATACTGGCAAAAACTTTATCCCCATAGTGCTTTTATAGGCCATGCTAAGTTGTTACATTCTTCAATGTAATAAAAATCACTCACAGCTTCCTAAAGGTACTACTGCTCAATACTAGGGGTTTAAATAAAAAACTGCATTCCCTACAAGCACTCCTCACCCTGGAGAATGCAGACATATGTGCAATCAGGGAAACATGGTTCAGAACTATGGAAAGCACTCTGGCTATTAAAGGCTACAATGCCTTTTGTATATTTTAATCCAGCTCAGCTCAGTATAAAACAAAGGGAGGAGGTGTTTCAGTGTTTATAAAGGACAAGTGCACTGCTAGACTGGTCCAACAACATGACTTGCTTGAGCTAGTCTATGCCCAACTAACCATAGGTGCGACCCCTATCATATTCTTGCTGGCTACATATCCCCTACCATGAGTCTGGGAAACCACACCTCCTACCTAAACATACTGGAATCTCTTAACAGTCAGCCTAACATCATAGTCATGGGTGACTTCAACTATCATTGCATAAACTTGGAGGCTTATATGACCCATAAGTCACTTGCTCAGAGGTTTTTGGACTTTGTCAATGCAAACACCCTGGAGCAACTAGTTAGCTCCCCAACTAGAGGTACAAATATCCTAGACCTGCTACTAATGGAAATGGGGGATTCTGCTCCTCCCCATGCATTGACTCCTCCCTGGTAAGATCTGACCACAAAATGATCTCCTTTAGCATTAAAACGAACCTAGAACCCCATCAAACTCCAGACTTGTTTAGAACTTTGCTAAGGCCAATTACCTCAAACTAAGTGACAGTTTATTAAACTTCTAAGCCCCTCCAAACCTAGAAGACACTGAGGACTACTCTGAGCTGTACACAAAAACACTGCACAGCCACATTCATAGCTGCATATTGGAGGCAGCACCTGTCTGAGTCAGACCTATGATTACTGGAAAAAATAAAACACCCCGGTGGACCTCTACCATAAATAAACTATTCAACAAAAGGGAAAAAAATCCTCTCTAAAGACAAGAAGGAAAAAACAAAACAGTGCAAAAAGACACTCACCAATCTAAACAAACAGATTAGAGAGCTGGTCAAATCTGCCAAAACAAAACTATGATGCAAAGTTAGCAACCAAGGTGAAAGATAACCATAAGGCTTTTTTTTAAATTATGCTTGTAACCTCAGAGGAAATGCTCAGCAATGCTGCAGGTTAATCATAACAATTACACCCAGCCCGAAACTATAGCAAATTTGCTGGCCAAAAAGTTCAGTTCAAACTCCCCCATCAGCTACCACGCCCAAAGAAATACATGCAACCATCCCCTACCAGTTATTATGAGGGAACAGGTCCTTGATGCACTCACTAAAGCCAAAAACAAAACCTCTCTGGGACTCAACAACATTCCATGATGCTTCTTAAATAGCTTAAGACAGAATCTCTCAGAGCCACGAGAAACCCTCTTTAACCACAACCTCCAGATGGGCTTTGTTCCAGGGGAATGGAGGACAGCAAAAGTCATCCCTATGTACAAGGAGGGCCCATCAACTGACTCAAGGAACTGCAGATTCATAAAGGTGACCAGTCTTATGTATAATGCCATGTAGAGAATTATCATGGACCTGATAAATAATGACATTGGAACTCTCCAAACAATGGACCAGACCCAATTTGGCTTTGTCAAAGGGAGGTCTTGCCTGCTCAGTCTGGAGGACTACTTTCAGAAAGTCACCAGGGCCATGGATGAGGGTAAAATGGTACACACCACTTATCTAGACCTGGCCAAAGCTTTTGACACAATACCCCACTCAGGGATCATAAATAAACTTTTTGAGTTAGGAATAAACCTCCACATCATTAGATTGGTAGCCAACTGGATCACTGACGGGACACATGTTGCCCAGACAGATGAATCTACTTCTGATAAGAAACCTGTTACTAGGGGTGTCCCACAGAGCTCAGTGTTGGGATCCATCTTGTTTAGTGTATACGTCCCTGAAGTGAAGATCAATGTGGGGGGTCTCTGGCTCACCAAGCTCACTGATGACTATAAGCTGGGAGCAATCAATGAATTCTCAAATGATTCAATGAATTCTGAAATGATGCTGCCATCCTACAAACTGGACTAAAAATGACAAATGACTGGTGCCAAAACCATGGTGTGAGATTAAATGCTAAAAAAGTGTAATCATACCTTATGGTAAATCAGATATGCCTGCAAATTATAATATTGATAGCACACCCCCAAAAGTAAACCCAGGGGTGAGGGACCTATTAATACAGATAGTAACCTAAATGTTGCCCACCAGGTAGCTATTGTGGTAAGAAAATCCTTTTCTGTGTTTCAATTTATAAGTCAAGGTGTGGCATCAAGATCAAAGGAAGTCATAATGCCATTGTTCTCAGCCCTCATCGGGCCCATAATTGAGTACAATGCTTCCTTCTCCATATACCTAACCAGACAATTACACCAATTGGAATGGCCCCAGAAGTTTCTCACTAAAAGAAAACAAAGCATAAGACACATGTGTTATGTAGACCGACTAATGGCCCCATCCCTTTACTTTGTCTCATATTGTTGATTGAGAGGGGACTTATGCCTAACATACAAGGCATTCTCTGATCCAGCCCTGATGGGAATGTTATATATCTGCAAGAAAAATTATAAGAGGGGGTAACATGTTCCAAGGACCTGAAACATATTTCTGACTAACAGGAGAGACAGATTTATATCCGAAAGGCTACCTCATCTATGGAATAAAGTACCCATCATTGTAAACAAAGCCTGTCCCTCACTCTCTTCAAAAGAATTTGGATAAATGGATGAGGAACTGTAAATTCACTCTGAGGGTACTGACCATGTTCTTTATGGACAGAGGCAGTCTGTAAAATGACTCAGGGCTCCAACACCCAAATACCCACTACCTCGATACTACCCCATCCCATATCTGGGAAATTATGATATAATATTGTCATATCCTGTGTATTATTGGCTCTGTTTGTAAAGGCTCTTGTGCCATTAGGCTACTAATCACCTGCGAACCTATGAACCTATGAACAGGGATACACATCTGTAATTGGTATGATCCAGTATGACTTCTATGTCTACCACATCACTAACAGCTCATACCATAGTCATCAGATTTGCTGATGACACTAAGACTGTCACAATGATTACCTCTATCAATGATCAATTAAATATTTAAAGGACTTTAAATCTATTGAGTATGACAACAATCACTGCAAATGGCATCTAAAAGAAAGAAAAAAAGCTGCACATATACAGCATTTTGACCACACACACACACACACACACACACACACACACACACACACACACACACACACACACACACACACACACACACACTATTGAGACCTACTTGCTGTCACACACACAGAATGGGCACTTCTCACTTCTCACTAAACTTTAATCTTCTGCATAGCCAAAACTTAAAAACAGATTCAGTTCACCAAAGTACTTCATGTTTAAATCATTATGAAATTAATAAAGCACTTAATCTACCACAAAATATACTGACTCGCTCAGCATTCACAAGAAGGCATGCACAGGAGGACAGCATGCATTCTACAAAAACATTAATAACCTGCAAACTGTATTTATGTGACCCTTCATACTTAGGTTCATAGGTTCATAGGTGTGTACTAGGCTAAAGGCCCTGGTGCCTTTACAAGCTTAGCCATAGGATTACCCTGGCATAGTGCCACCCAACCTTAGTTCTCAGTGCCTCTGTCGAGTAGAACCACTGGTGTTATCCCCGGGGTGAATTTTCTGTTTCCCATCCACTCATCAAAATTTCTCTTGAAGAGGGTCAGCGAGGTGATCTGCTTGACATGTATGGGAAGTCTGTACCATAGCATAGGCAGTCTCTTGGTTATGAACCTGTCCCTCCAGCATGTTTTGTTAATTGTGGTAATGAGGTTGAGGTCTTTGGAGTGAGTGGTGAGGAGGGACTGGGATTTCTTTAGATGTAGCATTTCTAATAGAGCTGGGTCAGACATGGCTTTGTAAGTCAAGCAGAGATCACCTTTAAGTAGGCGATATGAGACAAAGAATAGTTGGAGTTTTTTGAGTCTGTCCATATAGTGCAAGTGTTTAAGGGCTAGGATCCTCTTTGTGAGGTGGTTTTTCAGCCTCTTCAGTTGTTGCAGGTGTCTAGTGTGGTACATGCCAAATGGGGCATTCTTCTTGATGATTGGCCTGATGAGGGAAGAGTAGCAGGAGACAATGACCTCTTTCTTCCTGGATGCAAAATCCTTAGTAATGAGATGTGCCAAGGTGAGGTAGCAGTGGCGGCTGGTGACTTCAAATCAAAGGGGGACTGCAGGAGATAGCCAAATGGGTGGGGTCAATGGGAAGGGGTGCGGACAACTAGAAAGGGGAGGAGCTATGCTGAAAACCACAAAAACTAAACATTAATTAAATATGCTACCCTGGGTGCCAAACCCTCATTATGAGAGTCCAATCAAGACAAATGAAGTGTAAAAGAATAAAAATATTTCAATGCATTGGCTGCTTGACAGCTTACTTAATATCTAGATGGAAACAAAGGTTGTGAGGCATGAAAAAATAAATTACTTTTTAAATACATTACTGGAATGCCAGTCAAAATCAAGTATAAGAAAAACATGCAGCACTCAGCTCAAACTGCTTCTCCTTCCACTGCATTATAATTTATATTCAGCTTTATTAAAGTGCCAAGTAACATGCTGAAAGTAGCAATCGCTGTGATACTCCCACTTGTAAAAATGTTTATCCAAAAAAGACCTGCTGCCTGACAACTTTCTACTTGTTTCATGGGGAAAACATGATCAAAGTAAAAAACGAAAAGCAAACAAGAAACAAGCTCAAGATACATTGCTTAAAGAATTACTGTACAGGTTATGGACCACACATGAATGGCATTCTGTTTAGTTTACGGGTAAAGCCCTCAGAGATCACTGGAAGTCTCCAACAAGTGTAATGAGCTTCTTAAAATAATGTAATCCTGTCCTTTATTACAGATACTGTCATATGCATTTCAATACCCAATGCTTATACATTATCTAGTTAAGTATTCTCTACATGGCAACAACAGAAAGGCTTCAATGTTGGCAATTCTTTAACAGTATGCTTATTAAAGCTTACTTGCATGTTATGATCTCAGACAAGCTTACCTGATGGTCATTAAAGCATTGCTACTTAAACACAGAGCAACAGGCACTTTGAGTAATAAGCATAAATCAACTGTACAAAAATATGACAGAAACCAGACCATTCTGCAAAATCAAGAACAGATGAAAAGCCACTCTAGTACTTGTGTCTACCTTGGATGGGGGATATCCTGCACATTTACACTGCATGGGGGGATACCCTGCACAACTGCTCCTTGCCTTGCTTGGACACATCTAGAGTCACTACATGGGGGAGTAGTGTGCAACAAGTATGTCACAATTTGAAATGTCTTTGGCTGTCTGATGGCCCCGACACATTTGTCATACCTCACCATCAGAGCAAAGCCATACATAAAAGTGGGACAAAGGCCCAAAAATAAGGACAATTTTTAAATAGTGCTCTTATAAACTTAGAAAGATAACAGAATAGTAGGTTTTGTATTAGTACGAGTTTTCTGAAGGATATGAAATCTGAAACTCAAATGTCTGTCATTATTTTCTAACTTCAGTCTTTAATGATTTACCACTAATTTGCCAAAAACACAATTTTATGAAAAATGGACCAAAAATGTGATGCAAAAATATAAAATAGCCACACAATACAGCTGGAAACCTGTCAAAGAAGGGACATTTTTTAATAATAGTACTGCTAACTTGAGCAGCTGACAAAATAAAAGAATCTACATGCATTTCTGAAATAAAAGTAATCTATAACTCTGATTATTACAGTTATTTCTAAATTGTAAACCCTCCATGTTTTCTTCCAAAATTGCTATTTTGCGGAGGGATTATTAGGGGAAGAGCAACATTTTGAGCCAAATTCTGGGACATTTGAGAGGTCTGGCTATGCCTAATTCTATAAAGCAATTTATTTGTATGTACCTCTCAACCTGTTAATGCAATAACTCTGGACAAGGCCAAATATATTGGGGGAACATAAACAGTACTAAAAATTGCTCTTGTATAAACTGAGACAGTTGATAGAACAGGTCTTACTTCAGCATGCATTTTTCTAAAGGTTATGAAGTCTGAAACTCAGTGTCATTAGTGATTTAATTCCTAAATGATTTTCCAGAAAACCACAAATATTATGAGGAACAAACCAAAAATAAGAAGCAAAAATCTATTCATTCTGTGAAAATCTGGACAGTTGGGAGGTATAGTTCAGCTGGGGCTGTCTTTGAGTTTGCCACCCTTCCCCCTCACAAAATCATGGTCGAATGGAGCCCTCCCCCCTGCAGCCATTCCAATGGTCCATTACTTGGCTATATCACTCCATTTACCATAAACACTAATATGCATACTGCTTTACTTCTATGATGATCTGGATTTCATTTGAAAGTTTTATTTTGCATTTTATAGCACAAACACTAAGATATCTGCTAAACAAAGCAACGCAGTCTCACAATGAAAACAGGCTTAGCATTAAAAACTTCTCTGCCCTTGAAATGCACATTCAATGAAACAGCATTGAAACCCACATTCAAAGAAAATACATTTTGCCAGTGGCAGATAAAGATTAACTTTGGGCTGTTTTCAAATCATACGCCCCTTTCACATGAAACATACATGTGCTCTTTGATACACCTTCCTGATTCTACTAAATTATATTCCTTGTACAATACAGTACAGTTGTTAGACGGCGTTTTAAATTTATTGTTTTGAACATTTTTCCAGTAAACAATGAAACAAAATGCGTGCACCAATGACAAAACTACCCAATTCAGAACATTTCCATCATAAAAGTCTACTCAACCTTCTACAGTCCTCCAGTATCAGTAAATATGCACAATCTCTGAAGTAGTAAAAGTCATCTAAATAATTCCACATTAAAGAAATCTGTAACAATGAAGAGGTTGCTGCTAGCAAACAACTTTATATGTAACTGTTTATTCATCTACAAATAAAGTGCCTGTTGCCCTTGAGGAATAAATTGCCTATGTTGCATGCATTAAAAAAAATAAAAATAAGCTAGTAATATCGCAATAGGGACTCTATGGCAAACAGATAACAGGTTCATAGTTACTACTCTAGGTATCTTTGCTGAAAAGACTGCAGCATCCACCCACTTTACAACACAGTACAGTATCAGCAATGCATCTATCTACTGTGGGAGTAGAACCCACAGCCTTCTGCTTCAAAAGCAAGTGCACTACCTGTTGTGCTATTAATACAAGCAGACTCAGAATAAGCAGCACTAAAGTTTTGTTCCCCTACAGCTCTCAGCTCCTTGTAAAATCTACTCGACACGCAGTCGTATCTCTGAACTTTGCAGCACAAGAAATCTGGAAAAAGCCAAAATTTATTTGTGGGGGGGGGGGGCAACAAGGGACACATTTTAAACATTGCTTGTATAATGTTGGAAAGTTGCTAGAATAAAATGATGTGTTACCACCATACATTTCACTGCCACGTCTTTAACCCAGAGGACCCTGGGCAAAACAGTCAGAGAAACATACCACTATGCCAAATCAGCTGTTTTGTAAAAGAGAGGAAGATAAACTTAAATGGCTACCATTTAGTGAATTCAGTTCTCAGCATAGCTGTCAACCTCTTGGCACAAAACACCTGAACAAAGCCAATAATGGGGGGAATGCAGCCCCCAAACATTTAGTGAATTCAGTTCTCAGCATAGCTGTCAACCTCTTGGCACAAAACACCTGAACAAAGCCAATAATGGGGGGGGGGGAATACAGCCCCCAAACATTCAGTGAATTCAGTTCTCGCTATAGCTCTCAACCTCTTAGCAAAAAACATGTGGACAAAGCCAGTAATGGAGAGGGAATACAGCCCCCAAACATTTAATGAATACAGTTCTCACCATAGATAACTCTCACCCTTAGCACAAATACCTGGACAAAGCCAATAATGGGGAAATACAGTCCCAAAAATAGGGACACATTTCAAATATCCATGTTATAAACTTAGACAACTGCTAAAACAATTTTGTGTTACCATATACTTTCTGAAGAATATGAAGTCTGAAATTCAAATGCCTATTTTTTAAACTTTTAACCAGGAAACTAGTCTGACTTGGAACAAAAGACAATTTTCAGCAGAGTAGAGAGAAATGCCAATCACATCTTTGCAAGTAAAGACAACATGCAGACACCACACAGAAGGCACCCCAGCCAAGAATCAAACCAGAGAACCTGTAGCTGTTAGGCAACAATGCTACCAGTGCACCACCACACTACAGACTTTACAAGGAAAAATGTAGATACAGAAACCACAGATTTTATGAGGAACAGAACAAATATGAGGCAAATCTCTGCAAGTTTTTTTTAGAAATGGTGGTGGATAGGGAATTCAGGTCCTTGCCACCTACATCCAAGGTACAGGGTTCAGCCTGAGTCTCTATCCACCACCATTTGCTCTCTCTAGCCACCAGTATATAGTAACTGGGGCATTTCACACACACACACACACACACACACACACACACACACACACACACACACACACACACACACACACACACATACCAGCAGCAAAACGTCCGACCTGCAACACCAGCAGCAAAATGACTGACCTGCAACACCAGCAGCAAAATTACCAACCTGCAACACCAGCAGCAAAACGACCGACCTGCAACACCAGCAGCAAAACGACCGACCTGCAACACCAGCAGCAAAATGACCTGACCTCCAGTCAGGAAGCAACTCACTTACCTGATACCACCCGAACAATCCAGTGACCTGAAGCAGCAAAATCCACTCGTGACTCGGAGCAATCCAGCCAGCGACCAAAACCTGCTACACCTACCTCCTGAATGAGCCTGCGCAATGAAATTCCAGCGAGAGCAGCTCACCTCTCTCAGTCCTGATTGGATCTGCCTGCAGCCGAAGCAGTCTGGACCTCCTCTTCTGTGCGGTCGTCCCTGCACTGATTCCTGGGTGCATTTGCAGCAATGACTGCTGGGAACCTGTGTTTCTCTATCTGGACTGCAGTCTAGATTTTTTTTTTCTGTTTGTTATTTAGTTTTACAGATTTTTCTTTTCTTTTTTTAAGGTGGGAGGGCTGCAGTCTGGCAGTCCGATACCACGAGCCACCCCTGTGAGGAAGTAGTGGTTCATCACACTGCCTTATATATATATATATATATATATATATATATATATATATATATATATATATAGACTGAAAGATCAAAAGTCCGAATCCATAACTACTGAACATACTTTACCAAAAGCACTTTCATTGAAAAAGCGCTTAAAGCAAAGTATGTTTAAAAAAAAAAAAATAAAATAAACCTACTTCTATGCAGGGGGGCAAGCCCCCATGGACCCCCCCATGTGGGGGGCTGTGCCCCCCACTTTAATATTCTCACTCCGAGGTTGCACAAGAGTGGGGAAAAGGGAATTTTTCCTTATCCATACCGTAGTACGACTGGCACAATGAGCATACTTATCCGAAAGTGCTGCTTCGGTAAACAGCACTTTCGGTTAAGTATGCTCGGTGATTTCTGCTTCGGTGGAAAGTGCATTCCTGGATCTGTATGATATATATATATATATATATATATATATATATATATATATATATATAGATACCAAAAAATGTCCAGCACTCTCAAATGCTCTGCAAAAAAGTAAAAATATTCCACCAGCCGTTTTGGAAGTATAAAGCTTTAATCAAGCCATGCGGTCTGCCCCACAGACCGGTTTCGCTTTCACCAAAGCGTCATCAGTGTGTACTGGCAGTCACGCTAGTACGTACTTAAATGTAAACTCTACTTCTCACATTTAAAGAGACAGTGCAATGTATTACAACACATTTCTGCTACACAATTTCCCATGTTTAACATCCTACCTATTGTTAACCTAACACCTACTTATTAGTGCATACAACCTTATTATATTTATAATAATACAATAAAAATAACATAAGTGAATTTTCACCAATATATTATAAATATTAGTGACATATGTCCTAATATCGCTACCAGTGGTCATTTAGACCTGGTTTGAACAGGGCCCCTAAATTGACTATCCACCTACGTTCTTTATTATCTAATATTTTATGTTTTTCAGACTCAATTACATTCATATCCCTTACTTTATCAATTCCCACAAATACAAAATGTGCACTAGGATGAACTAATATGTGTTTATATAATGCACTACGCATTCTGTGACATTTAATGTCACTTATATGTACTGCTATCCTTTGTTTCAATATACATGATGTCTGACCGACATAAAAAGCACCGCATCTACATATAGCCATATATATCACCCATGGTGTAGTGCACGTCACCAAACACTGAATATCATATACCTTACTAGTATTTGTGGAAGTAAATGAAGTAGTTTTAGACATTAATTTACAATATTTACAGTTTCCACAATATGTGCTACCTTTTAAAGAAACAGTTTTAGATTCAACAAAATGAATATTTTTCTTATAACTGGTAAAGTGTTGACCTATAGTCTTTCCCCTTCTATATCCATATAAACATTGATTATTCAAAATTTGTGACAAATATGGGTCATTATGTAAAATCGGCCAATATTTGTCTATTTTTTTTTTAATATGGTGTATATTGCTAGCAAATGTTGTCATAAATCTGATGTCACCTGTTTTAATAGATTGAGAAATAGTTCTGTCACATAATAATGTTTCTCTATTCATGGCCCTAACCTGTTCTTTAGCTCGATTGATCATTCCTGCATGATAACCTCTAGCTTTAAACCTATTTACCATATCTGTTTCCTGAATACGGTATTCCCCATCATGTGAACATATGGTTTTTATCCTTTGAAATTGTGCCTTGGGTATATTTTTTATAATGTGTGACGGATGGCAACTATTAGCATGTAAAATAGAATTCTTAGAAAAAGGTTTCCTATATAATGTAGTTATTATAGTTCCATCTATGGCCTTAGTCACATTGACATCTAAATAATCCACTGTAAAAAGATCCACTTTTCCTGTAAATTTTATACCATACTTATTGGAATTCAGATAGTTTTTAAAACTATCCCATTCTCTAATGTTGCCATCCCATATTACCCAACAATCATCTAAAAACCTTCGCCACATAGTCAACTTGTTCTTAAATGGAAAATCCTCTATATATATATATATATATATATATATATATATATATATATATATATATATATGTATAATTCCTCCAGGTAGCCCATAAATAGGTCAGCATATATGGGAGCAAACGTTGCTCCCATTGCTGTTCCTTGTACCTGTAAATACCATCTGTCATCATATTTAAATGCATTATGTTCTAGAACTAGTTGTAACATAGATAGCAAGAACTGAATTTCTAACTGTGTATAATTACCTGCTCTAATCATCCAATATTCTACTGCCGCTATTCCCCCTTGATGTGGGATACTAGTATAAAGCGACTGGACATCCAATGTTCCTAATAGACTATTAGTAGATAGTTGGAGATTATTCATCAGTTGTAAAAATTGTTTCGAATCTCTAATTCTTGCACGTACCAATGTCAACAGAGGCTTAAGTTTAACTTCAAGGTATTCTGATAGAGGTTCTGTAATAGAACCTCGTCCTGACACTATTGGTCTACCTGGAGGATTATCCAAAGTTTTATGTATTTTAGGGGTTAAATAGAAATATTGAAAAGTTGGATGATCAACCTTAAGTTGTTCTGCTATACCTGCATTGATAATTTGTTGCTGTGTAGCCCTTAATAAAAAATGATCAATTACAGTTTTAAATTCTATCATAGGGTCAGACTTCAGTTGGCAATAGAAATTGGGATCATTCAACTGTCTCAATGCTTCAGTTTCATATTGTATTTTGTCCCATATAACTATTGCTCCCCCTTTGTCAGCTGAGGTAATGACCACATTAGTATTCTGAACTAACTCAACTAATGCCCTATGTTCTTCCATCGTCAGATTATGACTAAAATGCTTGAAAATATCTGCCTGTTTAGTTTGTATCTCTTTCAATACCATTTGTTCAAAAATACGTACATTGTTATTGTATATAGGTATGAAATTAGATTTTTTAAACCTAAAGTCAACATTTTCAGTTGTTTTCTCTGTGTCACCCTGGCTAGCAAAAAAACATTTCAAGTTCAACACTCTACTAAACTGTTTAACATCTTTAACTATATCAACATGTGACAAATAAAAGGATGGCACATAGTTTAATCCCTTTTGCAATAGCTTTAATTGACTGGAACTGAAATATCGTTTAGTTAAATTGACTACTAAATGATTAATATCATTCACACTGTCAACTGCTGTTAATGTCTGTAAAACCTGGTCTGTGGGGCTGTTAGCCCTCTGTAAAGAAGTCAGTCCATATTTGTTCTTATGTTTACGGCCCCCTCTCCTAAAGGGGGCTTGCTTCGCTTAGGTATAGGAAACTCTGGTGATAATCCACCTGCTAGTTCATTCTCTGGTTCTGTATCAGTGTTAGAACATGCAGATGATCCCTCAGATGTGCTAGCCGTAGAGTGTCGAAGTATAGACCTTACTCTTTTCCGTTTTGGTCTAATTTGTTTATTGGTCTCAAAATGTACACCTTTACGCTCTTTTTTCCAAGTAAAGATCTTATTGTTCTTAAAATCATTGACATCCCTACGGTATTTTTTCAGCTTCCTGGCCCGTAATTCCTGTTCAAATTTGTCCATATCCTGCATAAACTGAGTGTATAACTGTTGGTATTCTGGCTTTCCTTCCAACTGTAATGTACGTTCCTGGCTATCATTTAGCTGTATTGTTAACGTTACTAACTGTTCTTCATAATACTCTATTAATAGTCTCATAAACATATTAGAGGCAATCAATTGTGTATCTCGCCATTTTTTAATAAACACCGCATCTTCTTTTCCAAGGCCCGGTTCTAATTGGACCCTCAGTCCCCTAGGAACTATGTTAGCCTCAATATAAGCTCTTAATAGCTTGTTGTGCCATATAATTGAACGTACCTTTTTTGTCAAATCACCCAGTTTATGGAAATGTAGCCTAATGTCCATATTCCCTTCTGTATGAGGATAATTATCCACTTCAATCTGTTCAGCAGTAGAAGAAAACATAGAAAAATCATCTTTATCGCTCGTAAGCTGATGTAAATATGTCTGTAAATCTCGCTGAACTGCCATAATCCAGGGCGACTCTTTCACCTCCAAAACTATAAGCTGCAAGTACGCCGTAAAATCCTGCGTTAATAATAGAGCACTACAATGCAATACAGCACAAGACCAAAATTTCTTGACACCAAAACCTCCGTGCTCATATCAATCGGTGCCCGAGACAACCAGTATGTAAATACCAAAAAATGTCCAGCACTCTCGAATGCTCAGCAAAAAAGAGGTAAAAATATTCCACCAGCCGTTTTGGAAGTATAAAGCTTTAATCAAGCCTTGCGGTCTGCCCCACAGACCGGTTTCACTTTCACCAAAGCGTCATCAGTGTGTACTGGCAGTCACGCTAGTACGTACTTAAATATAAACTCTACTTCTCACATTTAAAGAGACAGTGCAATGTATTACAACACATTTCTACTACACAACATTCCATGTTTAACATCCTACCTATTATTAACCTAACACCTACTAATCAGTGCATACAACCTTATTGTATTAATAATAATACAATAAAAATAACATAAGTGAATTTTCACCAATATATTATAAATATTAGTGACATATGTCCTAATATCGCTACCAATGGTCATTCAGACCTGGTTTGAACAGGGCCCCTAAATTGACTATCCACCTACGTTCTTTATTATATTATTATATATAAACTCCACAATCACACAACCATGATCAAAGTGATAAGACTACTAAAAGTACAATTGACAATGAACTGAGAGTTGTCTTTTGTACAAATTAGCAAGTGGTGACTTTGATGGGAAGTGACACCTACTGCCCATCACCATTATGCTTATTTGACAAACATCATTTGAACTAGGTCTATTTCATATTTGTGGCAAAAATAATCTCAGTGTATTTAATAGCACAAAGAGCAAAGCTATGCATTTTGGGATCAATATTCAGTAATATCTATATTCCACGAGTAATTGGTTGTTAACAGCAACACAGTTTACAAATGTGGTTGTCATAATGGATTACAAATTAAACTTTTCTAATAAGATCTGCTTAGTTGTCAGAAACTGTGTTTGAAGCCTAAAAACTGTTTGGAAGACTGTCTCTGCAAGTCAGCCAAATGATATGATTACACTTTTTAAGACAGCCTTAGAACTGTTCCTAGAATATTGCTCAGTATGTTCTACTATTCATTGGTATTAATCACCAAATTGAAAATATTTAATTTACTAAACAAAAGTCCTCATGGTGATCATTTTCAAATTCTAGAAAGCTAGACTACCTCTATTTGCACACTTTGCTCTGCAAATTGGATAGAAGCAGTTTGATTTTGGCCTTTAAATGTCCTACGTGTTACTACATAAATTAAGTTACTTTCCCACAACTTAACTCTGAAATCAACAATCTGTATGGCTATTTATAATCCAAACTGAAACAAATATTTTTTTCCAACCAAAGTGTCTGTAACTTTGAATAAACCCTCTTTTAGATAATGCTGACTATCTCCCTTCAAATATTTAAAAAGGTTGCTTGACTCTTACATTGCTGATTCTGTCTACAAGCCAAAATCAAAGTGATATAAGTAACAAGATAATCTGTTATGAGCTTCTGAGACTTGTAAATTCAGACATTAAAACATTGTACCCCATCATTTGCCTTCCCAATCTGGAATCCCTACTATGCTGTGCTGGTGTCTGCAAGTTCCATGAGTAATCAGTTCTCTGATCCTGGTATCATCACTGACTAGAATGAAAAGTCTGGCAGCCCACTCTTCAATAACGTAATAGCAGTCCCCTCCAGAACTACTACCCTTTGCCTCTGATCATTTGTCAAATTCCCTACTGACTGCAGAATTTTGAATCCTATATCAGTTTCCCTTTGTTTCTCAACAACTTGCTGAGAAGCTTAGTGTCAGTGGTTACACTGTATGACAATAATCTACATCTGTTGCATGTCCTTAAACAATCTTTAGAATGACCATTCATAGAAATTGTTAATATTAGACTGATAAGACTTTTTGCCTCTTATTCATTTCTGTCCCTGTAGTGATAGGATCTTATTTCTGTTTCTGTACTCTTGAACAACTTTTTTCAGTAACAGGTTCGTAGACTCATAGCCGGCTGTTGATCCAGTGGTACCATTTGTAGCTTTGTAGCCATGAATTAATACCAGGCCTTGACTTAATTTTGGCTTGAAGGTAAAATGTCTACTAAAACTGGGAATCAAGCCCAGCCCTTCCAAACCAAAGTCTAGAAAGCTGCCATTACATCAATCAGAACAAAATGCACAATGCTCATTTATATGTTCATTGGTTACTAGGCAAACAGTCTGCAGGATATTACATGCCTAGCCAATATTCAGACAGTGACCAAAGATGAAAATTAATTCCCATACTTTGTGTCTGTCAGGTAAATATCTTAACCATTATGCCAAGTAACCTACACTATTTGTTTTATAACCTTTCTAGGTCAAGGAAAGGGGTATCCATTCATTGTTCTGCTACCAGATATACCTTGAATTTGTGCCTGTGCGTTACTTTTTTGACCAGTCAGCACGCTGTTGTGTCTATAAAATGTATTTGTTGTTATAATTACCAGTTGGTATTCAGTTGTAGTGTTTTGCTATTTGTACTTGTTCATTGCTATTTGTACTTCTTTGTTTGTTTGAATGTTTTTTTTGTTTGCTTTTTTTGTCCTCAATGGGTCTCCCCCAGGAGGGCTAACCCATTCAACAAAATGTAAATAAAATTCTCAGGAATATTCAGCATCTTCCTCTACTTTTACCTGTTCAAATGGCAGACAATTGCTATTTTCCAGGCTGGCACCATTGAAATCACCAGTGACATATTATGTAATTGCTGGCATTTCACTTAGCATACTTGCATTCCCATACCCAGGTGGTTACCCTTCAGGCTCCATTTCATTAGTCATATATTTTCCATACACTTTATCCACCTACCCCCTTGTCATCTGATTATTCCCTCCTTCTTCAATCCTGTCCATCTTCCCCTCCAAAGCTGGTACCATGCCATTATTTTCTTTAGCAGATGTTGTGATAAACAGCTCCTTCTGTAGATCATTTTAGCCTCTTGCTTTTTTCATACTTCTCCATGTTTGGATAACATAACCACATGATGACTGTATCAGCATTTTCTTAACATATCTGGGAAATAACTTAGTTCCAACTGGTGCCAAAATAACTTACATTTTAAGTTTATATACAACAACTAAATAGACATAATAATTATGGCCTTCAGCAAAATTATATCAGGTGACAAAATCAGGTCTAAAACTTTGTAGTTGCATCAGCATTTCTGACAAAATTTGAGAAAACAACAGTAAGTAAAATACCTAGAAGCTTTAAAAGTTAGATATAGTACAAGTGGCCCCACAAGGACTTGAACCCTCTGCCTTACACTCATCTTAGGGTATGGAAGCAAGAAAAAAAGATCTATGAATCTATAAAAAGACACTACAGATGAGCAAAGTAGCATTCCAAGCATTCCAAGCTATTAGTGAATGTCAAAGATAGCGAGTGGGAGCTCATTTTCAATATATTTGTGTATGTGACCCAAAACTAATTGCATAATTCAACTAAACAGATTATCTGTAAAAGAGACTGGCATGATAGGACAACCTACAAACACAATCACTTGCATTACTGCTTACATGTTCATAGAAAGTTATTAGACTATTGACCTTAGAGACTGGCATGATAGGACAACCTACAAGCACAATCACTTGCATTACTATTGTTTGCTCATAGATTCATAGAAGGCTACTAGACTAATGTCCCTAGAGAATTTACAAGCCTAGCCATGTTATACCAGAGTTATCCTGACTGACCTTGGTTAGATGGTCATTATTCACAGAGCAAGTTTATGATCAGCACGATCCCTGTCCATGATGGACATAGATGCCACCCCCAGGGTGAATTTATAGTCTCCCATCCAATTGTCTAGGTTGTACTTGACTAGAATCAGTGATGAGCTCTGCTTCATGTTAATTGCGAGTTTGTTCCAGAGGAGTGGCAATCTCTGGGAGACATATCTGTCTCTCCAACATGTTCTGTTAATGTCACAGGCTAGGTTAGGATCCCTAGAGCGAGTGACTCTTGTCCCATTTTATTTGCAGATGTGCAGTATTTCCATTAGGGCAGGATCAGAGACTGCTCTGTAGGCCAAGTGCAAGTCACCTCTCAGCTGCCTATAAGATACAAACTTCAGTGACAGGGCTTTTAGTCTATGCACATAAGTCATGTTTTGGAGACCCTGAATTTTCTTGGTGAGAAACCTCTGTGGTCCCTCCAGTTGCTGCAGGTGTGTGATGAGGTAAGTGCAAAAGGGAGCATTGTACCCTATTAGTGGTCTTATGAAGGTCGAGTACAGAGAAGTTATAACATACTTAGACTTGGATGTGATGCCCTTACTTATGAGACGTGCAATGTAGAAGGCTTTCCTTACCACTGTGGACACACAGTCATCGAAGTTTAGATTGATATCAACCTGTGTACTCAAATCACACACACCATTGGTTTGACCATAGGAGAGTGCTGCCAATATTGTATTTATCAGACAATTTCTCTTTGCCAAGTGGGATAATAATACACTTTTTTTTGCATTTAGTTTTAGTCCATGGCTTTTGCACCAATCATTTGACCATGTTAGCCCCTTTTGTAATATATTAACATCCTTGGGGACTCAATGATTGCACCCGCTTTGCAATCATCAGCAAACTTGGTAAGCCACAGGCCATCTACACTAGCCTGGACTTCCAAGAAATAGATTCCAAACAGTAAAGGGCCCAGCACAGATCCTTATGATGTGCTACTGGTAACTGGTCTACAGGTAAAAGTGGAATCCCTAACTTTTACAGTATGTGTTCTGTTGATGAGCTAGTTGGTTACCCATCTAGTGATGAAAGGGTTAATCCCCAACTAGGAATGTTTCTTAATGATACCTGAGTGGGATATTGTGTAAAAAGCATTGGCTAAGTAAAGATAGGTGGTATGCATTGTTTTGCCTTCATCCATGGCTTTGGTGACATTCTCGAAGAAATCCTCTAGGTTTAATAAGCATGATTCACCCTTAATGAAGCCAAACTGGGTTGAGTCAAGAGTTTGAAGGTTGCCTATGTTCTTGCTGATAAGGTCCATGATGACTCCTTCCATGGTCTTGCAAACAAGGCTGGCTAGACACATGGGTCTACAGTTCCCAGTGTCGGTTGATGGGACCCCTTTGTGCAAGGGCATTACTGTTGCTGTTCTCCACTCTGCTGTTACAGAGCCAGTACTCAGGCTGTGGTTAAAGTGATCACCAACTGGTTCTGCTAAGTATTGTTTTAGTTTGTTGAGTAAGCAGCCTGGGATGTTATCTGGTCCCATACAGGCCATGTGTTTGGCCTTAGAGAGTGTGGGTATGACCTGCTCTCTTGAGATATTAGGCGAAGGATTATTGTAAAGTATGCTTTGGGGAATAGCTGGTGGGAATAAGGGAGTGAAGTTAGTACCAAATCTGTCAGCTGGCAAGTTGGCAATTTACTAAGGTTCAGTATGAGTGGTACTGTCCACTACAAGTTTGGCACATAGCTGGGCATTCAGTTTTAGATTTTGGACATAACTAAAGAATGGCTTATGATTATACTTAGCTAGGGATGCTAATTTGTCCTCATAACTGGCTTTAGATGACTTTACAAGATATAACGAGGCTTGAAACTTCAGCTAAAGAGCCTCTATGCCTGTTATATCCCCTATAACTTCCACCTGGGAGGGATACATCCCAATCTACAGACAATGCGGTCCTAGAAAAGTAGGTACATGTAGCCAAAAACTGGACATCTACTTACATTGCATAAACTTTGACTCTCAAATAGAACATAACTCTTCCCACTTCCAGTAAAATGTGAGATGTAATTCAGAAATATGTCTTTTATCAGAGATAGTATAAAATCTATAAACTTTAATGAGTTGTATTACAACATTCTACCACACCAAGTTATTTATTTTTGCATCTGATAAAGTGAGATACAGTGTGTTTTCTTTCTTTAAATTAATGGTCCCATAGTACATGGGTTTTGTAATGTGGTTTGCTGAGTACTATGCAACTTCAAAAGTCACATGTGATGAGGGAGGTTCAGAAAATTGTGTAAAAGGGTAAATAAAGTGTGGAAATAGGGATATTCCTCAAAAACAGGTACATCATGTGCAGCTGCAAATCAGGGGAGAAAATGGGATAATTCCTCAAAAACAGGGAGTGTTGAGAAGTCTACATGGGAGGCATTATTGTGCTTAGATAATGGACTATTGTTATTTGTTTTTGTAATTAGTATTTTTGATGTAAAATAGTTTCTCTGCTTAATATTTCTAAGTTGCTATAGCGTGCATAATTGTTGGAGGAAGTATTTTACATCCAAAATATAAATTATGCAAGTATTTAATGTTCACACTCTCTCTCTCTCTCACACACACACACACACACACACACACACACACACACACACACACACACACACACACACACACACACACACACAAATGTGCCCAGCAGTCATAGCCAGTTTCTTGACTGAATACACCTCAAAAGTCTGTAAGGCATTGCAGTCCCCACCAAGTATCCCCAGTTTGCCTCATATTTTTGTTCTGTTCTTCATATAATGTTTCATTGTAAATAAGTAACGATTACACTCAGTCAATAATGTCAGATATTAGAGTTTCATACTTTTTGTTTTGACGATGTATGACTATGGAATGCTTCTTACCCTGCAAAAAAGATGTATGAGCTCTTTCTTTTTCATCTCTCTCTCTCTCTCTCTCTCTCACAAACACACACACACACACCTATTTTGATTACTTTTTCTTAATTTTTCCACTTCGATAATGTGGATTTCTAAGCTGCTCGTAGTGATGGGGAAGCAAAACATTGTCTGCAACTGATGCTGCAGTTACTTTTGCTATTTTTTAATTTAATTTAACTTAACACTCACTAAACAACAAAGTTGCATTTACTGAGCATAAGAAAATGGTGGCCATCTGCTTTAGTTCATGTTTCATGGCAACTCAATATGCTGCTGCGAAGGTCCAGACTTTTTTTGTATGATTTCTGAGCAATACCCTGTTGGAGAACATTTACACTCGAATATGGTATTGATTTTGTTTTGTCCATTCTTCAAAGGAAATTATCTGATCACAAAATGAAAACTAAATTATAATTAAGAAAAAAGCAGCAGGAACATCACATTTTCCATTGGGTACCAATATTAGGGGAATCAGAGCATTCATTAACAAAGTAGAGGAGGATTATCTATATAGTTTACAGTTTATTTTTTAAAAATTATTTAAGAAAAAAATGATTATCTGTATAGTATCTGCAGATTTCAACATCTATTTAATACCTTTTTCTGAAACAGTCATTAACTATATTACCTATTTATAACATGGATGCTTGCATGCAAACTTATGCTATTGTGGGAATAAGTAAAACCACAAAACACATAACTAAAGGAACTGTGCCCAAAGCAACTACATCAAACCCAAAGAAAATAGTTGAGCACTAAAGGAAGGAGCCAGATGATAGAATAAATCTATACCAAAGTTTAAAATACACAATCCCATATATGGGACTGATTAATGTTGACATTAATTAGGCCCATATATGGGATTGTGTATATTAAAGTTTGGCTTGGATTTATCATATCGTCTGGCTCCTTCCTTTAGTGCTCATCTATTTTCGTTGCGGGAATATTTATTTGTCTAAGTTCATTCATGGAGGGAGCTAAGACTATCTTGGTAGGATAACATTTCTTCTACACAAATGATATTCTGTCCTAAGTTATTATAAGTCCAATGTCACATCCCTAGCCTTGCTTCATCACAGTGGCTGAGGAAAATTACAAAGATGATGCTACAAACTGTATGGGAGGGAAAGAAGATGCTCATCCCCAGAGACAATCTAGTTCTTCCCTGAGGATGCATGTGTGGAAGTCTGGTGGTGGTAGGCTATGTCACCCTTACTTATTTTCTTTGCTTCAGGAACCAGCACTTTGGTCAAGGAATTAAGCTAAACTATTAAGCAGTCACTCCCACAAGGCATTATTCTGATTTCACACTTCTTTTATGCAGCATGTTAAGAGATGGCAGGTTATGTAAGTGGCAAATAAAGCTTTATGCAAACTGTTCACCTACTACGCAAAGTTAGACAATTGGTCAGAAATGCTGCCTCTTTTCATTAATTCTCTTATCAAAATAGGTGATGTGAGAATTTGGTGGGCAACATGCATAGAAGCGAGAGATATCTAAGCTGAACAATGCGTTAAGTTCATTTGATAACAGATTTTGTTTTAAACCTTTTGCAGAGTTAGAAATAGAATTTAGATTACCTTCCAAAGAGTTTTGAGATATTTACCACTCTGTGTTGCTTTCTTTCACTCTCCACATATGAAGGGCTCAGCAGACCATGCACTTATACGTTCTAGTACAGGGCTGAATGTTTCACTTGTATGTCTATTATTTACTAAGCAGCAGAGATTGAATTACTCAGATTTGGTTAAAGTTTATGTGAAAACTTGTTCTCACAATGTGGCTGCCTATCGCTTTTATGTATGCTGACTTCCTTCCCAAGGTTGTTGTGTCATTAGCTCAGAAGGTATTAGACTTCACAGAACAGAACAAATGGAGACCTCCACAATGTAAAATGAACTGAATTTATTAAAAAACAAGCGCTTTCACGTACAACAGGTACGCTTCCTCAGGTTTAGGTATTAGAATTGTGTAAGTGTTTGTAGAAAAAAAATTAGACCCTAACTGCCAGGGAGTGCATGCTGATGAGTACCTAATGTTCTGGATAAGCGCATTTGCAAAGGAAGTGTGCCAGGCAGCAAAATGGGTGACTGCTAAGATAATTAGATATTTGGGTGCCAATTTCATATTTACGGAGGGCAGACCTATATTAATCCCAGAAGTTGTGTTTAGTGCAAGTTTCTGTAGTCATTCGTCTGCATCTTGCTTCTATTTGGAAATTGCCACAGAAGGATAATGAATTAGGTTGAATTAGTTTCCTTAACAATATTACAACCTGCTCTATGTAATGCATACTGACTGTGAAGATATGTGAAGGCTGCCAGCCTACCTAGATAGAATTTTGTAGATAATTCTATGTCATTGTAAATATGAATATAATCCACAGGCTTGTCATCTTAAATGTAAGAAAACTGTGTTAAATGTTGAACTTCAAAAATGTAACCACAGTGCACTCTGCTGGAAGAAAGCTGATGCGTCAAGCATTGTATGACTGATCTCAAAGCTCAGAGACATAATGTCTGGACTGAGAAATTCCTTCTATTGTTTTGATACCAGAGTTAAGTGCGAGATTTTACATATATAATTTCTTTTATTGCTGTAGTTTCCTGACCAAGTGCAAGATCAAAAAAATGTTAAAACTCTGAGTTCCTGTTAGCCTGGGAACCAGAGAAGAATGATGTAATCTAAAATAAGTCAGCAGTGATGTATTATTTTTAAGACTTTCTCAGACAGAGAATCATAAAATTTTGGATTTTGTCTAAAGAACATCTACTCACCAGTACCCTGGCTTTGCTCTATATGTAAGTTTATTTAGAACTGTGATTGCTCTTACTTAGATAGGAATTTAGTCAGATTTAGTCTAGCTGTTTTCTATATTTATGTCAGACTATTCTACAGTATTCTTGTAAGCATTTTCCTGTGATTTATGAATTCTTGACTAGCACTGTGTTGAATTGAGGAGATTTGTTTTTTTTTTTTTGTTTATTATTAAATATTTTAAAACCTTTCAACCATGGCTGTTTTGTTTAGAGATAATTTAAGCTCTAGAGTGCATTGAATGTATGTAGTGATACCGTACAAAGCCACTCCAAATAAGCCTAGCTGTTCGTCACACTTGCTATTTGGATAATAATATTGCACAGTAATAATTGGACATCCTTTGGTAAGGGCATTTTTAGTAGGTGATAAGAGTAGTTAATGAGGAGTGATTACTACCTTATAGCCTGGCAGGAGGGGGAGCATAGCTGGATAACCTGTGCCAGCCTTCCCCAGGAGTGTCTGTGTGTTTGTATATAAACCAAATCTCAAAGTGTGTGTGTATGTGTATGTGTTTGTTTGTGTGTGTTTGTTTGTGTGTGTGTGTTTGTGTGTGTGTGTGTGTGTGTGTGTGTGTGTGTGTGTGTGTGTGTGTGTGTGTGTGTGTGTGTGTGTGTGTGTGTCAGCTACTTGGGCAAGGACATGAAGCACTGGTTGGACAGAGAGGGAATTAGATGTTTTGGCTTGACCACTCAGCTGAGATCTATACCCTATAGCTGTGCCAGTGGGGAGTCTTATTGGGGATCTGGAGAGAAAGGGAGAAACCAGCCCCAGACTAGCTGTGATCTTTGTGTGCTCTTAAGGGAAATTGTACTTTACTGTGTGTATATTTGTTATATTAATGGTGAGGATAGAGGCTCCTTGATTACTAAGCCAGTGCACGGGTGTCACATATTAATTGGTTGGCAGTGGTGGGATATCCATGCCACATATTAATTGATTGGCAGTGGTGTGATATCCACCCCACATATTAATTGTTTGGCACTTGGCTTGTAGTGGTGTGGATAGTGAATTCCTGTAGCTTGTGTAGAGTGATCTCTGAAGATGTTTTTGTACTCTAAATCAGCCAAGCAGTGAATATTCAGAGTTTAGATCACAATTGTTTTATTTCTTTTGTTAGCTTAGTTAGTCAGGGAGAGCAGGCAAGCATGTCAGCAGAGGAGCATGGCAAGCTGACAAGGAGTCAGTTGGCTGAGATGCGCTAGGCTAAAAGACTGGTACATGAAAACCTGACTAAGGCAGACATGATTGCAGCTTTGGTCACACCTGCATCAAAAAACAGCAATCAGGAGGGCGATCAGACTGGCAGTTAAGATGTACAACATTCAGAGAATGGACAGCTCAACCTTTCTGCAAAGGACTTAAAAAATCCTTTTGGAGCTAAAGAGACTTGAGTTGGAGGCCAGGCATTTGGAAACAGAAGCAGCAGAGAGACTGAGACGTCTACAGGCTCAGGAAAATGAGAAACTGCTATGCCTAGAGGCTGAGGAGAAGGAGAGGCAGAGGCAGCAAGAAAAGGAAACACTGACTATTCACCAGAGTCATGGAAGTAATGGGGAAGGGAGTAACTGGACCCCAGAAGCACAAAAGGTCAGTAAATTTCTTCTGCAGTTTACAGAGGAGGATACTTTTGATAGTTTCATTCATATGTTTGAGAGCGTATATAAACAATATGATGTTGACCAAAGGCTCTGGGTATGGTTCCTGACCTCCTTATTCCATGGTAAAGCGGTAAATGTACTTTCCAAAATGTCAGACAATGATTTCTTAAATTATACGGCTGTTAAGAATTGTCTGTTAGATTTTTTTAAGCTAACACCTGAAACTTATAGAAAAAAGTTTCATGAGCATAGACGCAAGGCAGAAGAAAGTGTGTGTGAATATGTTGCTGAACTGAGCACTTATTTTCATAGGTGGGTGAGTAGATGTCAGGTCACCACTTTTGAAAGGATGACAGACTTTTTGTGAGGGATCAAGCCCTAAGCATTTTGCCTGAAGACATGAGGATCTGGTTAGCTGATAGACAATGAAGTACTTCAGATGAGTTGGGGAAGAAGGGAGACCTATACCTAGCAAGCAGGGCATCCCTGCACAGGAAATGGCTCCCCAGTACTGCTCATGGGTTTAAATAAATACATGGTAGGCAGCCCAGACTGCCCCAACAGAATCTGCCAGTAGCAGGGGAAGCCACTAGTCCAGGTACATGTCCGGGACCTAGGGTTAAATGTTTTGAATGCAACCAGTGGGGCCATGTGGCATACAGATGTCCACAGAGGCAAGGTAGGGAACAAAAGATGAGAGAGCCAGTAAGTGTGAAAGACAAAATTCTAATAGTAGGTTGTCTCAAGACAACAGGGGTACCAAACAACCATCCTGCAGATGTCCTGATAGGGAAGGATTTTGATGAGGCAGTACTATGTGTTAATGCAGTTACATGCAGACAGACGTCGAGACAAGCATATGGGTCTGGTAGTCTGGGAGAGACCCAGACAGGACGCACACTTGCAGCCAGAACTGGTGAGTTGTTTACTTCCAGGAGGGCGCTACCCTGTAGCAGTGCCACTGAAGGTGAGCTACAGCTGCTTGTGGGTACTGATGTTCCCTTGGACAGAGTGACTGCAAATGTAGAGGTGAGTAGTAGTACCCAGGCTGACAGTGAGGCACCACTGTCAGAAGATGTCAGACTCCCTGTGTAAGGGGAGCTGGGAAGGGTTACAAAGAGACAATTGAGACAGGCTCATCTCTCAGACCCTACATTGCAAGGCCTGAGGCAGGTAGCTAGTGAGGCACCTTATTTTCAAGGGAAGGGGATTCTGTATACTGGGACAAAAGGTTACTCTATAGAGAGTGGACCCCTGAGGGAGGGCTAGGAATGTGAGAGAATACAGCAGTTGGTAGTTCCTAGAGCCTACCATCTGGCACTTCTAGCCATAGCCCATGATATTCCCTTAAAAGGTCATATGGGCAGAAAACATGCAAAGAGATGTATTATGCAGAACTTCTATTGGCCTGGAATTTCCAGAGATGTAACAGGGTACTGCAGGACCTGTGAGCAGTGCCAAAAGGTAGGCAAGGCAGTAGACAAGGTAAGAGTTCCTTTGATGCATTTGTCTGTGATTGAGGAGCCATTTTACAGTGTAGCTATGGATATTGTTGGGCCTTTGAGTACCCCCAGTTTCACAGGGAAAAGTATATCTTAGTGGTAGTAGATTATGCTACAAGATACATTGTTGCAGTGGCTTTGTCCTCCATTGAGGCAGAAAAAGTGGCAAATACTTTGTTAGAGATTTTCAGCAGGATAGGTTTCCCAAAAGAAATACTGACTGACAGAGGTGCCTATTTCATGTCAGACATGCTAGCTTGTCTGTGGAAGTACTGTGGGGTGAAGTACCTGCAGACCACCCCCTACCATCCCCAGGCTAATGGTCTTGTTGAGAGGTTAAACTCTAAAATAAAGTCCATACTACAGACATTTGCAGAGCAGTTTAAGAGGGAGTGGTACAAATATTTGCCCCATCTGTTGTTTACTTACAGAGATGTTCCACAGGAATCCACAGGGTTTTCACCCTTTGAATTGCTGTATGGGCATAGAGTTAGGGGACCTCTAGATTTAATTCGAGATGAGTGGGAAGGTGAGTGTGAATCTTACAAGGAGTCTGTTGTGGCATATGTCCTAAACCTCAGGACAAGGCTCAGGGAACACATTGACTTGGCCCAGGAGAACCTGGTAGAAGTTCAACAGCAGAAAAAATCTGGTATGAGAGAAATGCTTGAGATAGAGAGTATTCTGTAGGGCAGCAGGTAATGGTTCTCATTCCTGTCAGACACAGCAAGCTGCAAGCAGCGTGGGAGGGACCCTGCAAGGTGGTAAGAAAGGTAAGTGATGTTAACTACATGGTAGGATTGCTAGGCAGGAGCACAAACTGTCCCATGTTAGCATGATGAAACCTTACCATGATATGAAGGCCCATGTGTTGAGTATTTGCAGTGGATTGCAGGAGGAGTCTGAGGGAGATCTGATGAATAATCTCCCCAGTGAGGCTCAGACTGACACCTCAGTGGAAGGGGTAGTAATGACCCAGCAGCTATCTCCTACCCAGGTTTGAGAAATCTGAGCAGTGTTACAGGAGTTTGGGGACATATACACAGGGAAACTCAGGTGCACCCACCAGGTGCAGCACCAGGTGGATACAGGACCCCAAAGGCCTATTAGGTAGGCCCTTATAAGGTGCCTGAGATAATCAAACAGAGTCTGAGGGAAGAGATAAACAGGATTTTGGAACTAGGGGTAATTCAAGAGTCCAACAGTCCCTGGGCCTCCCCAGTGGTGCTGGTGCCAAAGAAGGATGGTAGAACCAGGTTCTGTGTGGACTAAAGGTAATTAAATAGTCAAACAGAGTCAGATGCTTACCGCATGGCTAGGATAGATGAGGCCCTAGAGCAGCTGGGTGGGGCTAAGTATCTTACCACCATTGATCTTACCAAGGGTTACTGGCAGGTGCCCGTGACTCCCAGTGCTAGAGAAAGGTCAAACTCTGTGACTCCTTTTGGCTTGTATGGGTTCACACAGATGGCCTTTTGGATGAAAAATGCCCCAGTGACTTTCCAGAGGCTGGTAGATCATATCCTATCAGGAGCAGGAGAGTCTGCCTTTGCTTGCCTAGATGATATTGCCATTTACAGCCATTCCTGGCAACAGCACCTTCATCAAATCAGGGAGGTGCTGCGCAGACTACAGACAGCAGGACTGACCATTAAGCCCAGCAAATGTTAGGAGGGTATGGCAGAGGTCTCCTACCTGGAACATAGAGTGGGGAGTGGTAAGATCAGGCCAGAACCTGCCAAAGTGGAAGCCATTCAAGCATAGCCTGCACCTGTTACCAAAAAGCAGGTAAGGGCATTCTTAAGGACAGCAGGGTACTACAGAAAGTTTGTCCCCAGTTATAGTACCATAGCTGCTCCCCTCACAGTACTGACAAGGAAAAATAGGCCAGATAAGGTTGTGTGGACCCCAGCATGTATGTAGGCATTCCAGAAGCTTAAAAAAGCTTTGTGAGGACCCCCTGTGTTTAACCAGTTCAGATTACAGCAACAACTTTGTTGTGCAGGTGGATGCTTTGAACCATGGGGTGGGGGCTGTACTTAGCCAGATTTCTTCAGAGGGAGGTTTATCTCAGTCATAGGCTCCAACCCAGAGAGGAATGCTATGCAGCTGTAGAAAGGGAATGTCTAGCCATTGTGTGGGCACTGCAGAAACTTCAGCCTTATCTGTATGGAAGAAACTTCACTGTAGTTACTGATCACAATCCCCTAACATGGTTACCCCGAGCCAGCCAGCAAAATGCCAAGTTGCTAAGATGGAGCCTAGGGTTGCAAGCATATGATATGCCAGTGCAGCACTGCAGTGGGGTTAGCAATGCCAATGCAGATAGGCTCTCAAGACAGGAAATGGGGTAAGGTATACTCAGATAGACCAAACCCTCCCAAGCAATGTTTCTCAAGGGTCACTTGAAAAACTAGTCTGAGTTCTCCGGGGGGGGGGGGGCAAGATATGTGAAGATATTTGAAGGCTGCCAGCCTAGCTAGATAGAATTTTGTAGATATATCTATGTCATTGTAATTATGAATATAATCCACAGGCTTCTAAAATGTCTTCTAAAATGTAAGAAAACTGTGTTTAATGTTGAACTTCAAAAAATGGAACCACAGTGCGCTCTGTTGGAAGAAAGCTGATACGTCAAGCATTGTATGACTGTCTGATCTCAAAGCTCTGAGACATAATGTCTGGACTAAGGAATTCCTTCTATTATTTTGAGACCAGAGTTAATTGCTAGATTTTACTTATATAATATATTTTATTGCCGTAGTTTCCTTGCCAGGTGCAAGATCAAATAAATCTTAAAACTCTGAGTTTCTGTTAGCCTGGGAGCCAGAGAAGAATGATGTAATCTAAAATGAGTCAACAGTGATGTATTATTTTTAAGACTTTCGCAGACAGAGAGAGAATCAGAGCATTTTGGATTTTCTCTAAAGAGCATCTACTCACCAGTACTCTGCCTTTGCTCTATATGTAAGTTTCCATATGCTCCAAATACACCTTGCTGTTCGTCACACTTACTATTTGGATAATAGTATTGCATAGTAACAATTGGACATCCTTTGGTAAGGGCATTTTTAGTAGGTGATAAGAGTAGTTAATGAGGAGTGATTACTACCTTATAGCCTGGCAGGAGGGGGAGCATAGCTGGAGAACCTGTGCCAGCCTTCCCCAGGAGTGTCTGTGTGTTTGTATATAAACCATATCTCAAAGTGTGTGTGTGTGTGTGTGTGTGTGTGTATGTGTCAGCTACTTGGGCAGGGACAAGAAGCACTGGTTGGACAGAGAGGGCGCTGGATGTTTTGGCTTGACTACTCACTGAGATCTGTCCTTTGCATTTATGCCAGTGGGGAGTCTTATTGGGGATATGTGTGTGTATTTGTTATCTTTGCCAATGTGGATGCCCCTCACTGGTGTTAGTGGTGAGGACTGAGGCTCCTTGATCACTGGGCCAGTGCATGGCATCACACTGACGACGGGTATTTTGGGGTTGGTTGGATCTCTCACTTGACAAGAAATGTTAGCTATATGGGTAGAGGCTAATAAGTTCTTGACATTTAATATTTAAGTGCATTTGATGACCTTTTATGTACATCCACAAACTTTGTGACACTCTATTTGGTGATATTTATTTAGGCCTTATAAGTCTAGACATTGTGTAGTTTAACAGAAGGAAATGTTGGGAAGTAAATTCTTTATAACAGTCATCTACATATAATATCAAACCTAGTATGTAATCCTTTGATCTGCTAAATGTATAAGTTATGTAGGTCAATATGTTACAGTAGGATTTCTCTATATGTATTCTATATTTAGATGGTTGGATATGATTTATTATGCTATTTTGAAATGCAAAAGTCACAAATTTAATGCTGCTATAAATACACTAATTAAATAAAAATATTCTAAACTCTTTGTTGCATACAAAACCTTATATAGCAGGGCACATGCTTGTATGTTTATAGATGCAAATTCAGAAATAACTGCAATATTGCATTGTTGATTTATTTCAGGAACAGAGCAGTTTAGTTGATTAGTGTTATTATGATACCTTCTCTACTCTCATAGCATTGTGTTTTGCAAATAAACATCTGCTGCACGTAAAGCAGGCATTTGGTAAGTTTATCACAGCCTAATGTACTAAATCTTGTTCATTCAGGACTACAAACCCAAATGATCAGCTCATATATGCTTTATATAACTTTATACAACTTAACTTTACATGGCTTAACATGAAGTCTGGAGGTTAGTATGGAGTGTTAATGTCATGTGGTATTAACAAGCAGCTTCCTCTAGTTCTGTGTTTGGTTCTGCCAGAAGCCTCCCTTTACCTACTGTGTGACTCTACAAAAGTCAGCAAGTCACTTAACCAGAGAGAGGTCTTAGGTCATATGTAAAAAAGGACAAGAGCCCAGTGGGCTTATCTGTTTAACAAAAAAAAAAAAAAGAAAGAAATGATTTGTTGACTTTAGAGTTATAGTAGGGGTATTTATGGGGAACACTTCCTTGTACAAAGTATTTAGATGGCACTAACTGGTTTGCTCTTTCTGTGTGACCTAACAAGCTTTGATGAATCAGACTGCATTGTGGTAAAATGCAACTGGTCAAATCATGTTGTCACCTGAAAAAAGTGAGCTACAAGTTTAATAGACAGACTGTTTGATACATATGAAAAGATAATGCCAAGTCTATGTACTTCCTATAAGAGCCATGCAGAACAGTGTATTAAAGGAGGAAATTGCATGCTTTCCTCCAGGTTGTGCACCCTGTAAAATACTTTTCCATTAGCCTGTCTCCAAGTTATACAAGTTGGCATCTTCTGCAGAATCTTAACCCTCCACAGGCAGCTATTCCAATGACTAGGTCACTGATCAAAGCTATATAATCTGGGGTGCATTCAAAACCTCTGTCTGACTTTTATCATGTGAATATGCTGAAATGTAAAGGTTTGAAGCACTGGGACAAACTACAAGATAGCTTAGTGCAGCTATAGCCTACCAAGTGAGATCTTCCTTGAAACAACATGGCACTGGACTTTCATCAGGAGATAGGTGTGGCCCACTAATAATCTTGGCATACATGCAGGTAAGGTCTCTTAATATATTACTATAACTACTCTCACACACAAGATCTTATATCATCCTACTAATACGCCAATATTAACTAGTCTTATCACCCCCTACAAAAATCTCTCAACCCTTCACTCAGCCAATAGGTTACTAGTAACTATATATAAATCCAGCAATAAGGCTGGGGACACACTGTTCTCAAACACTGTAGGGGAGTCTTGGAACCTGATTCCCAGAGAACACTCATCTCTCTCCTCTACATCTCTATTCCAAAAGCAACTTAAGGAATATCTCCTAACTCACTGGCTATGCCCTTGCTCACATCCTGACTAAAACTCTCCTCCTTCATTTTTTATGCCTAGATTTTCTTAATACTTTCATCCTATCTCTTACCAACCGCTGTGAATATGTGATTTTCAGTCTACTAACGTTACTACTAACACTGCCTTTCCTTAATCTGCTATTGAGCTTAATACTCAGCATGTGCTCTTCTTGAAAAACAGAACTCTACCTTAGTTTAACCTGCTGCAGAGCTTAAACTTGCTTAGCCAGCTCTACCCTAGCTTCTTTTAAGAATTATTGCTTGTACACAATTGTAAACCATATTAGTACTATGATGTTATGTAACAAGCTTGTTGTTCTACTTGTAATTATGTACTGTGACTTTAACTGTAGTGGAGCTTTTCTCCCCGGGTCTCTATCGAAAATGGACATGTGTCCAGCTGGACTAGCCCGGCCAACAAATGTAAAATAAAATAAATAAATAAATAAATAAAACAAAAATTTTGTTGGATGAGTAAATCCACTGCAGTTGCAGAGTACAACTGCTGCATCAGGAAACTAGTGTGTAACCAGGTGTATGGCATATATTCTACTGCATTCAGTTTTCATTAATAATTATGCAGTGCAATGCATTACAATGTACATTAAAAAGTACAATGTTTAAAATGTTTTTGGTCACTTATTTAGTTAAATAACATTTCTGGAATCTGTATAGAAATTTCAGGGAATGTATTTTGGTTCAGTACTGGAGAAATAGACTACCTGGAAACATGCACTGCCCAGGGATAGGGATGGACATGGTCACATTTTGGAAGTTATTACACAACTTGGTATCACAAGTTGTAGTACAATTCTCTATCCTCCAGCTATACACTGACTACCTGGTGGTGTTTTCCATGCTGTTTTACTGTGTTCATGTGCTGTGTATGGGTTCAACAGACACCTTGACATACAATGCTGTACAATATTGTAGAAGAACACTGCAGTTTTTGACTTTTTTAAGAATCATGGAAATTTATTATGTTGTTCAGTCAATTCCACTAACACAATACCAATTGTTGTTCAGTCAATTCCACTAACACAATACCAATTTTGCTTGAGTGTGCACATGTGTGTGTGTGTGTGTGTGTGTGTGTGTGTGTGTGTGTGTGTGTGTATACACTTGCGCACGTTACCCCAAATTTCAATCCTGACTGTCAAAAGCAATTAGTTATCCACAAGATGCAGTGCATATTAAGTAGCTACTGAAAGTCTAGCACATTTATGGACTTCTGGCAGTGCATTGTTCCTGGAAATAAGAGGGCCAAGTGTCAGAAAATAGCTGGAAGCCACTGAAGTAATTTATAGAAAAATTGTGCCAAATACCTCAACATTTCAATAAATGATAATTTCTGTGAACTGCAACGGCATTCCATCTAAGGAATGCTGTCATCACACATATAAATATAATGAAGTAGTAATTAGTAGGTATTTGTACCTTTAAAGAAAATACTGTTAGCTGGATTAGTGTACCATGTGACCTTACATTCTCAGTCTGAAGTAAAAGTACTTTGTGTATGTGTTTAAAGTCTACTGGTTGTTACTTGTTCAGTTTGTATGCTTTATAGATTCACACGTACTACATGGTGTCAGAATTAAATGCACATGACATCATAAATTGCATTTTTATTCTGCTTTTGATTTTGATGCGTTTAAGCTCTTTCTGTCTTTTTGCATTTTGCCAAGGAAACTTACTTGCTACTCATCCACATGCAATTGCAGACCAGCTCTGAATTTCTTGATTACAGGAAAAAAAGTCACACAATCTTTTCTACATCTGCATAATTTTATCATTAAATAATTTCATTTCCAAAGCAAATAGTCTTAAATTATTATTTAAATAATATATTTTTTCCATGCACAACTTAACAGCAAATGTTTCTTGCAGTTCTTCAGATTTTGGTTTGAGATGTTATCATTATAATCACCAACAGTGCAGAAGCTTAGTGGAATGTTATTGAAAATATATAAGCTTTACATGCAGTGATATGGTCTGTATTTCAAAGAATGTATATTGTGCAATGCCCTTTCATATCCTAGACAATGAAGTAAATAAGAGAAAGGCAAGATTTCTGTCTTAAGTTTTAAGCACACTGAGCCAAATACGAATGTATTCCAGCTAAGATTTATTTTCCTCAACAAATCAAATGATTTGGACTTAGTTGATATTTCTGTTACTGAGCTGATGTATTTCTGTATTCATGCACATATAATGAACGCATTTATTCATGTTTTGTTGGCTGGTTAGTCTCACTAGGCAGAGCCTATTTTCCATGGAGACTGGAGGTGGTGTTCATACTGATTGGGGTAAACGTTGGTAGTACACTGAAGAAATCCCATTAATCTTTACACTGAGGAGTGGATACAGCTGAAATAGGGGAAGAGAGCTGTGTTACATTTAAGGAAAACATTAAAAAAAGTTAATTTTGGTGACAGGATAAACCAAAAGATGATTGTCTGCCTGGCAATATTTTGCTAGATGTGAGAGAAAAATGGGGTAAAAAATATGGAAAACAAACTTATTCACCAGAAGGGCAACATCATTTCCCTTCAAATAAAGAAAATGATATTAAGTCCACTAAGTTATTATGGATGCACTCACAGTTTACCAGACAAATTTAAAACACGATATTAAGAATATTATTCACATTTTGGAAGGATTCCAGATTAAGCCCTAGAAAGCATGGCATACCTTAGAATGATAATCACTGATTTTGTTTTCCTTTAGGCGTTTTAGTTCAGAAAAGTCCTTGCTGAAAAGATTGATTGCTAGGAACCAGAATACCGGGAAAGACTAAAGAAATGGATGATAAGCAGAGAATATGTGTGTGTGTGTGTGTGTGTGTGTGTGTGTGTGTGTGTGTGTGTGTATGTATATATATATATATATATATATATATATATATATATATATATATATATATATATATATATATATTTACAGTGGATATAAAAAGTTTAGACACACCTGTTAAAATGCCAAGGTTTTTTATATAAAAAACTGAGACCACAATAAATCATTTCAAAACTTCTCCCACCTTTAATGTAACCTATAACCTGTACAATTCAATTGAAAATCAAAAAAATATGTTAGGGGAAAAATATGAAAAATAAAAAAACATATAATACGCAGTTTGTATAAGTGTTCACACCCTTAAACTAAAACTTTGTTCTGTGTGCGCACCCTTAAACTAATACTTTGTTGAAGCACCTTTTGATTTAATTACAACATTCAGTCTTCTTGGGTACACACCTGCCATCAATTAAAGAGACTCTGATTAACCCCAAATAAAGTTCCACTGCCCTAGTAGGATTTTCCTGACATTTACTCAGTGGCATGCTACAGCAAAAGCCATGGTTTGCAGATGAAGGACAGGGTGCAAGAATATGAGTTTGACAGTATACTTAATTCTTTGCTAATAAAAACTGTGTGGAAAGAAAAACTACCAGCTAAGAGGCAGATTAATAAGATGAGCTGACTTGACACTAGCCAAAGAACTTAATGTGTGTGTGTTGAGTAACTGAGTACTCAAGTATGTAGTTTAAAGATTTGCTGACAAGAAAAACGTTTATAAAATAAAGGCTGTTAGACTGTAATGAAGTTATGAGTTTATTGTTTAAGTGAAACACAGGGTGGTATACAATGCATTCCCTTAATGTACATTTATGTCACTGAATCCATCTAATAAAGTGAAGAAGTCTCCATGGACTCTTAGTATATTCAGGGTACAAACTGCATCCCGGGTGAGGTATTCTACTTGATTAAAACAAATCATATTGCACGAGTGCATATTGCAGCTAAAACAAACCCAGAGTCAGACCAGTAAATCTGATAATGTTTAAGAGGCACATTGCAGAACTGGAAGGAAGTTTAGTCACAAAGGCAGAATGTACATTCAAGCAGCATCATAGAACACTCTTCAGAGTTACAATTAATTATATAATGTATCAGATGCCTTCTCTGTCAGATGCCCCTTTGCATAACAATGTTGATGTCAACAGCAGATGCAATAAAACTGTTTTTGTCATAAGAATTTCATTGCATGGTCAGAATTTGTCTTGCAAAGTACTGATGATACTTAGTAAAAACATTTTGATTTCTTTCAAGGCTTGGGATTTCTGCAAGGACAGCATCTTTCTAAAATTTCCCCAAAGGCAACCTGTGATGTTGATAGAACCAAGTAAGATATGAAGGATGCTGATGCAATGAATCAGTTACCTAGACAGAGCCAACGGAATGGTAACAGTCACAAACCAGACAGAGATAAATGAATGGTAACAGTCACAAACCAGACAGAGCCAAGTGAACGGTAACAGTCACAAACCAGACAGAGCCAACTGACTGGTAGCAGTGACAAAACAGACAGAGCCAACTGAATGGTTACAGTGACAAACCAGACAGAGCCAAGTGAATTGTAACAGTCACAAACCAGACAGAGCCAACTGAATGGTAACAGTGACAAGACAGAGCCAACTGAATGGTAACAGTCACAAACCAGACAGAGCCAAATGAACGGTAACAGTCATAAACCAGACAGAGCCAACTGAACGGTAACAGTGACAAACCAGACGGAGCCAACTGAACAGTAACAGTCACAAACCAGACAGAGCCAACTGAATGGTAACAGTCACAAAACAGACAGAGCCAACTGAATGGCAACAGTCACAAACCAGACAGAGCCAAATGAACGGTAACAGTCATAAACCAGACGGAGCCAACTGAACAGTAACAGTCACAAACCAGACAGAGCCAACTGAACGGTAACAGTCACAAACCAGACAGAGCCAATTGAAACAGTCACAAAGCAGGTCAAGCTGACAGTATGTACAGGTACTTGTAAACTGAACAAATGGATGACAAGTTAACATTAGCCACTTCAGACAATTCAGAAAGCTTTTCTACCCATGACAAATTCTAATTCTTCTCTATCTTTGATGATAATCTAGCATTCTGTCAAATTAAGTAAAATGAAGGCAGTGCAAAGTTGTACATAAATAATTAACTCTTGGAGAAATACATATTTTCATGGCTACTTATTGGAATCTCCTTTAGCTAGAGATGTGTTGCAGAGAGATGTATTTGAAATGACTGAAAATCTTGATGATGCAGTCAATATAATTTATGATATTCTATTTTGGGAATCTGTAAGTCAAGTCTATGACTTGCACCTGTTAAAACTGCTAGGTAGATTAAAACAAAGATGATTGCATATCAACTTACATGTCAGATCTTTGTGACTCCTCCCACGTATGTGGCATATGTATTGACTGCAGAGATGCTCATTCTGGCAAATTCAAGGCAGTTATAATTGTGTACATTTACTGTAATAAATAATCACATATATTTCCTAGATACTGTGCAGCATATTTTAAAAGTTCTTCCCTAACTTGTAACTTCTCAGATGTAATAGTACCACACAGGAAGCTACATGAGCATGATGCAGCATGTTTTTGGCCAATGAAGGAAGAGAAAAGTTTTGAAATTTTTTATTTAACATTTGTTACTAGAAAAGCCCAACTGGGAATGAAGCCAGGTTTCAGCTGAGGCCCAGGAAGAAAAGCTCCATATGCATTTCTTTGTAATGTGGGAGGAAACAGGAGCACCAAGAGGAAACCCACAAGAATGCAAAGAGAACATGCAGACTCTGCACAGCAGAAGGCACTCCAGTTGAGAATCAAACCAGAGAAGCTCTTGCTGTGAGGCGTCAACACTATCGCTGCACCACTATGCCATCCAATGCTTAAATGCTTAAACATATGGTCACTGTAGAACTAAGACTCAGATTTGTTGTTGTATCCCAACTTACTACTTTGCAGCCAGCTTGTAGTCAACAAAGTTGCGGTACAGTTGACCAATAGCTGATTGGTTAAGTGCCCTGGCTGACGCTCAGATATGTTAAGCTCCAATATAAAAAGATTTTAGCTATAGATTTTGGCTTTCAAAAATTCTAACCAAAGGAATCAGAACATAAACTCATTAAAGAATGTGCAAGAAATCATTACAAGAAGTGCCTATAAGGCTTAAAAGGATGCAACCTTCTTTGCAAAAAATATGATTTGCAAGATAGTTCAAACTGGGCAAATGAATGCATATAGTTGCTAGCGTAACTGAAGCATATGCATGTGAATGTTAGGGAGGCTTATTAGGGAAGGATGAGAAGTGCCAGTGGAGCATTTCTCACTTAAATCTGTATGCAGAGAATCTGCAAGAGTTAAATGCATGGTTAAGGAAACATCTTGATTCTACATTTGATGCATGATATAACAAGGTGAACAGAAAATGCTAGGGTAATTCTTTTTTTTTTTTTTAAATCTCTTTATTAAGAAATTTCAATATAATTCAAAAAAGATAACAAGCATACAATGAGTCAAAAATACAAATAAACTATGCATAACAAATAACTATTTACCAATATGCCTTATGTCCGAAAAAGAAGAAAAGACAATAGAGTTATGTTAGAATGAGGTCAAATAATATATCCCAATATTCAGTAAAGTGTATGTGCAGTTTTTGAGTATAGATCAGATATTTATGAACAAGTAAGTGTTTAACAGCGAGTTGTTTAAATCCATCCCAAGAGTGTAGAGATCTGTCCATCCAATTAAGTGTGATGTAAAATTTGATTAGGGTAAAGAGAGTTATTAAAATACATATCTGTAATATGGACAATCCTGTAGGAGGATATGTAATAGTGCAAATTTCAAAGATAGAGTTGTCTTCTTGTAATCCATCTTTTCCAGTTGGACTCTGAGTGAGCACCAAAGTCTGTAGGAGCATTTGCAGCTCAAAAAAAAGTAAAGCAGGTCAGCTTTGTGGTTAATACAGTGTGGACAGAGAGGAGAGGATGAGGGACAGATTTTAGACATCATAGTTGGAGTGAGATACGCATTGCTTAATATCATAATTTGGGGGTAGATAAGTTTTTTAAGGGGAATAAGTTTCGAGGTCATTTCTTTTAATCAGCGGTGTCTGTTTTCCCTTTCTGAGATGAATTTTACAATACTCATGATACATTACCCAAAGGTGACTGAGTCATTATTCCTACATTGCTTTTTTTAAGTCATGCTGTGACACTCTTTATATGTCTAAGAAATCTGAAGAGTTACAACAAATGATGCAGAAATGCAAATTTTGCAAAATGCTCAGAAATAAAAAGCAAAAGGAGGAGATGATATCTCATGATAGTCAATTAAAATTTTGGATGAATGTAATTCATTTTTCAATAAAAATATCCACATAATCTTTTATGAATAGACTACTACTCCGAAGCTGTACAATTATGCAAAACAGCCAAGTCAAAGTGACTTCCACACTGTTGAAATCTGTATTTGTTATATATTAAATTCCTGATAAATTAGCATCTGATCATGGACATGATTTCTGAGTCAGCAGTTTCATGACCTTGTGAATCAATGGTAAATCAAACATGTTACATTGAATCTTAGATATTTTCAAACCAGTGGCAAATGGAATAGATGTTCCAGAGACTTAAAAATCCCATCAGAAGGTCTAACAGCTTTAAATCATTATACTGTTATTTGTCAATAATTCTCAGGTACTTAAATGTGCCATTACAATATGTGAACTTTCTCTAATAAAGCTGATACTGGGTGGATGTCCTAAAGCTAAATTACCTATTCATTGCACTTGCTTCTACTTGATAGCAAAACCACTGCTGTTGACAATGTACAGCAATGGAAATGCAAGCAGAAGTTTAAATATAAAAAAAACTCATTCGTAAATTGTTAGTTTTACAAAAAAGAAGCAGTAATGAAGAATATAGATTTTGACATGACATAGAAAAGTTCAATTCCAGGCACTTTGATCAGCCTTACAGAGTTTCCAGGATCATAGCTGGTTCAAAATCCTATTATCCAACAGCAGAGAAGAAAGTGGAACACTTACTTAAGCAATTAGCACCAGTTGAAAATCATCTGCTGATGACTCAAGACACTAAGTACTAATTAGTGAATCAGAGCTTCAGAAATAATCACCACCTTCTTAGAGTAAAAATGTTTCTATGAATAATAATGCACTTCTACCATAATGTATTTTAATGATTTTTCCCCGAGTTTGATTTTTTTCTTTTTTTTTTTGCCAACCATGCTTGCTGACCATCAAGCCTCTTCCAGCTGGACTCAACCCATTTATTCTCCCATGCCAAGGTGATCTCCATACAGTACAATGGAGACAGATGCCCCGAGGAACCATCATCTAGACAGTCATAAGGGTTACTTGTGCCTTCATCAGCTTCCTGGCAATGAATTCATTTGTAATGGCCTATCCCTACCTGTTGGTCGGAGGGAGTCTTCTAATCTGCATCACTGCAGACTCACACAATGCCTTCCCTTTTGACTGCATACATCCAAACACCTGCTCCAGAGTCTACCACCAAGCAGTGCCTTCATAAGCCAATTGCTCAACCATAGGATAAACATTTCCTTCATTATC
Organism: Protopterus annectens; assembly: GCF_019279795.1. Classification (NCBI taxonomy): domain Eukaryota; kingdom Metazoa; phylum Chordata; order Ceratodontiformes; family Protopteridae; genus Protopterus; species Protopterus annectens. The sequence continues at coordinate 621,482,701 of NC_056729.1, read as the reverse complement.
CCACCAGAATCCAACTAGAGGAATATGAATATAGATGTGTACCTTCAAAAGAGAAAGCCTACATTTTAAGACACGAGAACTGCTGATTATTTTTTTAATTTAATGACAGAAGAAATGTCTATACAAACGTTATCTTTCATAGGTTCATAGGTTGGTACTAAGCTATCCATCCTAGGGCATATACAATCCTAGCCACAACAATTCCCTGGATATTTCTTCCCATAATATTTACTTCCCTGGACCCCTGTCTAGCAGGATTGCTGACGTGATCCCTGGGGTGAATTTCCTATCTCCCATCCAATCGTCAAGGTTCCTTTTGAAGAGGGCCAAGGAGGTGCTCTGCTTGACATGTATGGGCAGTCTATTCCAGAGTATGGGGAGTCTCTGGGTCAGGAACCTATCCTTCCAGCATGTTTTGTTCATTGTGATAACAAGGTTTAGATCCTTGGAGCATATGGCTCTGAGGGATTGGGATTTTTTTAAGTGGAGCATGTCCAGCAGCTCAGGGTTTGACATGGCCTTGTATGTTAAGCAGAGATTGCCTCTGAGTAGACGATATGCCACACAGTATAGCTGGAGTTTTTTTAGATGGTCAGCATAGGGCATCTGCTTTAGGCCTGTGATTCATTTAGTGAGGTATTTCTGTGGCCTTTCCAGCTGTTGCAGATGTCTTGTGAGGTACATACCAAATGGGGCGTTGTACTCTATAATGGGTCTAATGAGGGATGAGTACAGTGGGACAATGGCGTCCTTTTTTCTGGATGAAAAGCCCTTAGTGATGAGGTGTGCCACATAGAAGGATTTCCTGACTGTTGTGGCGATGTGGTTATCAAAGGTGAGACCACTGTCCACCTGTTTCCCTAAGTCTCTCATCACACTTTTGGTGTTTAGTGTACTACCACCTATGTGGTAATTCATGGGTACATGTTTTTTCCCAAAGGGGATAACTATGCATTTCATGGCATTAAGCTTGAGCCCATGTCTCTGGCATCAAGTATATGTTTCTGTAAGGCCCTTTGTAGAATATCTACATCATTTCAGGATTCAATAATGGCCCCCAGTTTGCAGTCATCTGCAAACTTTGTTAGCCAGAGTCCCTTAGTGTTGGCCTGTACTTCAGAGAAGTTGATGCCAAACAAGAGCAGTCCCAGGACTGAATCCTGAGGTACTCCACTTGTCACTTGTCTGGAGCTGGATTTGGAGTCGGCTACTTTTACAGTCTGAGTTCTGTCAGTAAGCCAGTTGGCAACCCATTGAGTGCCATAGAGATTTATGCCCAGTTTAGTAAGTTTATCTATGATTCCAGAGTGGGAGATAGTGTTGAAGGCCTTGGCAAGGGCCAGATAGGCTTTATGGACCACCTTACCCTCGTTCACAGCTCTGGAGACTGATTCAAAAAAGTCAATCAGGTTCAGGAGACAAGATCGGCCCTTCACGAACCCAAACTGGGTGGGGTCCAGTGTTTGAAGGTTGCCAATGTCTTTGTTTATAAGTTCCATGATAATGCATTCCATGCCCTTGCAAATCAGGCTTGTCAGACTGATGGGACAGCAGTTCCCAGGATCCAAGGTGGATCACCCCTTGAGGAGTGGGATAACTGTAGCTGTGTGCCACTCAGTGGGCACAAAGCCCGAGGTGAGGCTATGATTAAACATGACACTTAGGTGAGGTGCCAGGTCATTTTGTAGTTCATGTAGGATGCAGCCCGGGATGTCATCTGGTCCCATGGATGCTGTGTTCTTAGCTTTGGAGAGTGCACTCTCTTCCTGTGGGGCCATGATTACTGGAATTTGGCAATCTTTTGGTATTGAGATGGGCCCTTTAGGGGGTGAGAGGGGGGTGAAGTTGGCACTAAATCGATCTTCCAGGATATTGGCAATATCCTTGGGATCAGTATATTTATTGCTATTCTGTTGTAGTTCAGAGCATATCTGTGTATTGCCATTTAGATTCTTGACATAACTACAGAATGCCTTGTAGTTGTCTTTGGAATCTTTGGCAATTTTATTTTCATAACTAGCTTTGAAGGATTCCATGAGGGATCTCAGCTTCTTACTGAGGCTGGCAAGGGAGTTTTTTGCATCCTGAGATTTTCCTCTTTTCTGAAACAGTTTCTTTCTTCTGTTGTATAGTTTGTTTATTGCAGGGGACCTCCAGATTGGCTTCCTTGTTTTGGAGGAGAACATCTTGGTTCTATTTGGGATGGCACGATTCATGCACGAGTAGATGTGCTCATACAGTGCTTTAGTGTAGTATTCAACAGTTGAACTTTCAGCTCCCATCTGCATGGGTGTCATGAAGTTTGTCACTTCTGACTTGAGTAGCATGAAGTTGGCTTTGGAAAAGTTTTTTACGGAGGTTTCCTTACTGGGGGTGGGATGTGGATGTCAAGGGTGATTTGCTTATGGTCAGACCTGACCAATGAGGGGGTGACCACTGGTGTGGAGCATCTATCTCCCATGTTGGTAATGACCAGGTCTAGGATACTGGAGCCCCTGGTGGGAGAATGGATTGGTAGATCCAGTGCGTTGGAATTTATGAATTCCAAGAACCGTTGGGAAAAGGTGTTGGTACCCGACTAGTTTTCCCAGTTAATGGCAGGGAAGTGGAAATCAACCAGTATTAGGCTGTTTGGTTGTGTCTTAATGTTTCCAGCATGTTTAGAAAGGTGTAGTGAGAGTCTTGGGGCATGGTGGGGGATCTGGAGCAAGCTACAATTTTGTTTGTAGTCTTAACTAGTGTTAGTTGCACCTGAAACATTTCAAATGCATTGTGCTGGGCAACTAGCCTGGAGGTGTGAATATCCTTGGTGAATGTGGACACTCCTCCACCTTTAGTGTTTCGGTCTTGGTTTTGTGGCCGAAAAGAGTTGCAGCGTGGTATTGCAGAGGTGCTCTCTGGACCCTTGAACCAGGTTTCAGTTACTGCACAGATATCGATGTTCTCCATTTTTAGGAGTGCTTCGAGAGAGTGCATTTTGAGGTTTAGACTTCAAACATTGAGTAGCATTACCTTCAGATTTTGCATGCTTGTATCTGTTACAGTGGTGGTTTTGTCCTTTGAAACTTGCCTAAAAAAGGCACTATAAGGGTGGCAAGAGCTTTAGCCAGTAACCTGAATCCCAGGGGTGACAGGTGCAGACCATCTCTCGCAAAGCATCGTGGTTTGTCGATCATGTCGTCCCAGGCAGACAGATACTGGATCCCCTTTGAATGACACCAGAAGCTTAGCCAATTGTTGAAGTCAATCATTTTGTCCTTATACTGTGGTATTATTCTGGGTGAAGGCAGGATGCTACTCAGGGCTAGGATCATACCTGCCTGGGCCACATGATCTGAGAGCTCTTCCATATCTCTTTTCATGTAGTCCAGGGAGCTACATCTCAAGCCATTCACTCCAACATGGACAATGACAGAGTCGTATTTATACTTGCTGTGGAATGACTTGAGTGCATGCATTATGTGGCGTATCCTGGCACCCGACAGGCTACTGACTATAATTTTCTCCTTGTTCAACCTGGTGAGTGGGACATCAGTGTGCCTGACTATAGAGTCACCTATGACTAAAGTGTTGGGTACGTTGTCTTGCCTTAGGGGCTGTTGTTGGGTGGCACACTGGTGTTGTGAGCTATGTGTCACTTTGGTTGTGACTGGTGTTTGTTTGCATTTCCGCTTCAGAGGTCCTTGTTGCTTGGGCAGGTTAATGTTAAGGCCTCCGCATATGTGGGTTTAGTGTTGCTATGTGTGGGTGTTGATGTTGTGGGTTTTGAAGGGCTATGTGTTGCTTGAGGTGTAGTGCAGGTGTTAACCTTCTCCTCTTGACTGTCTAGCACGATCTTGGCTGGATAGTGCTTTGCTTCCAGTTTTGCTATGTAAGTGCATCTCTCGCAAGTTGTAGTGTTGGGTGGTAGGAGGAGAGGGTTGTCTGTGTACATGAGGCAGTTGCTGCATTGACCCAGTATGCCCAGATTCACCAGGTGGACAGGAGAAATCACCAGAAGCGGACCCTTGGGCATTTGCAATTATAGGCTGTTTAGTGCCTATGATTAATTTCTCCTTATTAACAAGGAGAGTTAAGTGCTTGTATCAGTTTAAGGCTTCCTAGTGCTTTCCAGCAAGTTCTAGTGCAAGTACTAGTCACAGGGGTTCAGATTTTAGTGCTACTACTGAGAAACCAGCTAGTTCTAAGGGAAAATTTGAAGAGCAAGCTTTCTGGCACCTGGAATAGTTTAACCATAGCCCAGCGGTTCTGCACGATGGGAAAAATGTACAAACACACATGTTTTTAAGCTAGAAAGTTGAAAGGGATAGAAATTAGACCAAAATGGCTAAAATTACAATTTCAGAGCTGGAAACCACTCCTCTGGTGTCAGACAGGGAGTACAATGATCACCACTCCCACTGGTAAGCAGTAGGACTTCCCTCTACCACAAGAAGGTCTGGATAGCTCTGAACACAGAAAATAAATTCCAGAAACCAGCCATCTGACTATATATTTTTTGACTATATATTTTTAGACTCATTGTTAAGTGATCCTTCACAGAGTAAAATCAGTGCACCAATAACAGTCCAATATACATTTATTTATTAAAGTATGCTGATGTTTAAATGGAATTGACTGATGTATTGTTTTCTCCCAGAATTTATCTGATTTTGACTGGCACATTGATTTATGGTATTTATGTCTCTGTATTTTTTGGCAGTAAATGACAGAAGTGATGTGTTATGCATCTGATTGTTTTATCTTAGAAATCATAATATTCCTTGACTAAATGCAAAATTATTGCCACAATAAGGTAATACTTAAAATACATTCAAGTATAAAGCTACATTATGCATTCATATATTGTATTCCCATGCGTTATTTGTCAGAAGGGTGTGCAACTGCTGGAAGTTACAAACCCAGATAAATGCAAGATTATTTGTAAGAAAAAAAAATAAAATAAAAACAAATGTAAAAAGGATGTGAGTGTGAGCTCTTTGTTCTGCCCAGAAGCCACAGCCCCAAGATATAGCATACATAGTGTTCAGAACCATTATCCAAGTGCAACATTGTAGTTGATCTAAAACATTACGTCCATACCATGATGGTGTGTTGCTTTCTGATGTCATTTGTTCAACAGCAGTTTGAGTTAATTTGTGAAAATACATTTTTATTTCTGATAAAGTTATATTGTATGAGATGTCATTTGGTTAAATGTCACTGCTATAAGCACTGGAAAAGTCAGTGTGTAGGGTTAGAGTTGCTATTTTGGTTTAGGTTTATAGCTTAAGGTTTGATTTTGGTTACTGTTAGAGTGAGATTTAGGATTTCAATTATGGTTGGGTTTAAAATTTAGTGTTCTAGGTGAGCTTTGATTTAGGATTTGTATAATTAGGGTTAAGCTTAGTTTTTGTAGGGATAGGTCTAGGGTTATAGTTAGGCTTAGGATTGCTTTTCAGCATTAAGGTTAAGTTTAACATTAAGGTAAGGGTTATAGAGCATAAGCATTGTGTTATCTGTGAAGGTATTTGGTAGGTTATGCTCACAGGAAACAATGTGAACAAGTAGCTGTATTTTTGTTTGTGCATTTTCAAATAGTTTGTATGCACAACAAAGTTTTCAGCTTGTTAGATTTAAAATATTTCTGTTTAGATTTACAAATTTCAGAATGTTTGTGTTTAAGCAGATGAAGTTGCACCCTATGCCACAAAGAGAAGTTTGGAAAGTCTATGCTTAAGTGTTTTAAAGAATGTTTATATGATGATAATTGTTCCTAATAGAAATCATTGCCAAAAAAAAATGATGGGTCAGGATGAAACTCATATATAGGGCATTTTTTTTTCAAAGTATGTTTCAGTTCCATCTGCTTTAGGCAATATTATTGTCTTCATCATCAACCTGTTTTTCAAATTTTCTACACAAGATCACTGGATTATGTGAACTATTGATTCATTTCTCAATTCAGAGACACTTTCCTACCTCCTTCGACAGTTGTGATTGACTGTCACACATCTTCTCTCACACAATCCATTATTTTCTTAGCAGGACATTCTATCATTTTCTTAGCAGGTCATTCTCAACTTCTCTTTCCTTTTTGTTTCTTCCAAATCTTCTTCACCAAGTCATCTTCTGCAAACATTTTATAAAGAAGAAGTCATCCACTAAAGCAAACTTACTGTTGTTCACAACATGGTTACACTTTGCTAAATTAGGAGAATTTATGCTCCTGTTTTGGATGACTTTAGCATTTGTTTTTAATTTTTTTAATGCATTAATTTTCTAAGTTGTTGTGGTCTTGAGTTTTAAGAGACGGGTTATCTAGAAGGCTTTTTCACCTGCAGTCTTCAGCAATGGAGAGCTTTGCAGAGTAATAGTATTATTTAAAGTAGAATGAAGCATATAGTCTATGTGCTTGTACTGTAGCTTGCAAGGTACAGGTGGGACGTTTTTGCGTGTCATGTTTGGGCCTGTACTGCAGCTTCTGAGGGACAGGTAGCTGGTTTCTGTGGAGTAATATTTGTGCCTGTACTGCAGCTTCTGAGGCACAGGTAGCCAGTTTCTGCAGGGTAATATTTGTGCCTGTATTGCAGCTTGGGAGGTACAGGTGGGCAGTTTCTGTGAGTAATACTTTGAACATCGGTGTGTGTAGGAGCAATGTTAATTTTGTTGCAAAGAGAAGTGATTTGATTCTTTAAGTTCTGCGGTAAAGTAATCTGTTCAACTAATACGTGTGATAAATCTGCAGATTTTGTTTACTGCTGCTTGCAGATTGCACCAACTTATGATGCAAAAAAAAAAAAAGAAGAACCTACCTTATAAGAAGTGATAACTGCACTAAGGAAATGAAGTCAGGAAAATCAGTAGGCTCAAATGAAGTCACAACAGATATGATCAATATGTTGGGTGTGTTTGGGGAGAAATAGATTATGTGAGTTGTCACAGCAGTATAGAGAGAAAGATGTTTCAGCACTCCAGTGTCAATGTACAAGAAGAAAGGGACATTCAAACCTGTGAGCAGTACAGAGTATAAATCGCCTGTCGTGGTGCAAGAAAGTGCTGGAGAGTGTGATTGATAACACATATGGAAAGAAGTAGAAAGTAAGATGGGCGATGAGCAGTTTGAATTCAGAGAGGGGCAGAAAACAACCAATCCAATGTTTGTAGTAAGACAGATAGTGGAAAAGAAGCTGGAAGTGGTGAAAGAGTCCAACTGGGCATTTCTAGATTTGGAGAAGTCATAGGACAATGCCTCAATAAAACTGAATTTGTGAAGTCCTGTCATGTTTCGAAGTCCCAAAAACATTGGTAGGATCAGTGTAGGTTATGTCCAAGGACCCAATGGCACAAGTACAGAAAATGTTCAGAATCAAAGGGGATTCCCAGTGGGAGTGGGTAGCATCAAGATTCAGTTCTTAGCCCACTCCTGTTCATGCTGGTGACGAACTATATTACCAAACAGATTGGAGGGGACCTATCAATAAAGCTGCTGCATGCGGGTGATGTTGCATTACAAGCAGACTCTGTACAGGAACATTAGCAAACGATAGGGAAATGGAATGAAAAACTGAAGGTACATGGGATAAAACTAAGTACTGACAAAACAGTTGCCATGACAGGAAATGGGTGAAAACAGAAAAAGCTGAATACTGGGATAGTGGGGAAAAGAATGGAACAGGTTAACAGCTTCAAGTATGTGGGGGTGGATGAAGAGAAGGGAAGGGGAATTTGAATGAGGAAGCCAAAGTTATGATCAGAGGGGCTGCAGCCAGAGGTACTGTATCACAGAAGGTAAGACAGTGACACTGACTCAAGAGCAGGGACAACAAGTGATGTGACACAGTGTTCCCAAGTAGAAAACAAATGAGAAAAAAGGAGTTGATGAGGATGATAATATTAAAAACATTATGTATTTTGAGCAGAGTTCAAAGTGACCATTTGAAGTAAACAATTTCTGTAGTATTATTTATATGGCAATGACTACTCTTACTTCAGTGGGTAGTAGATTAGAATATGATGACAATACCAACAGCATAATTTACCTGCAACTCTGAACAGAAAGCTTCATAACTTCAGTATTTTAGGGCTTAAATACTGTCTTGCATGTTTTCTGAAAAGTGATAAACGGAACCTAATTTTTTATCAATGAGTTGATTGTTAAGAATATAAACTGCAACTTCAGTTATAATAGGTGGAAGTAGTTCTTACCCAGTACAAGGAAAAGGCTGAGGGTGTTCATTAAAGCTGATTTCATGATATTCAACATCCGAGTGCACCAAGATAATTCCACCGAGTATAATATTCCCATCTTTTGAGTAGGACTCTACTGAGTGACTATTAAGTTCACATTGGATCTGCAAAGAACTCTTAATTATTGCACAACAGATTACTGAATATACCATTATATGTTTAATAAACATATTAGGTGGGGTAGTTTATGTAATCTCGCAGCGATTATGGTTGATTTACACAATGCACATTAGTTTAACTGAGATAAAGATAAAATTATTAGTCCATTGCTTTTATAAAAAAATTCACTGCAGGGTAATAAGAGTTAATACCTTGTTCTTCAATGGGTAACACCATACTGGTCACCATGCAAAAGTACAAATATAAGTTGCAGATATAAATTTGTTTAAAGTCTTTTTGCAACTGAAGCTGTTGTGCCTGTCCTATTGAAGTATCTTTTATTTATAGTTCTGACACACTTCCTCAAGCAATATTGAATGCAATTAGTATACTTTACTTAATGAGAAAAACATGACGATTATAATAATCAAGTATTTCTGATTACATTTGTTCTTCAGAAAACTAAGTAACTTTTCTCCCCACCAGACTTATTTATTTTAGCCAGTATTTTTTTAAATTATACATCAGCGCACCTTAATCAGATTTCAGAAATAACAATATGACTATACCGTTCATTAAAGTTAAGGAGTGAATTTTATCCATAGTTTTTGAGAAGATGAATGATATTTCCCAAGGCTAATAGTTTATTCTAATCTTAAATAGTCTGTGTAAATATGTTCTTTCCTTGGCAGGAAACCCAAGACCTATCATCTGAATAATAACCAATAATAAACAACTAGTTAGTCTAGTAATACACTCCATTTAATAAGTATGTGTTATTTATTATCTCTTCACCAGATTATAAGGTTCTACTGTATTATTCCACTTTAAAGTCAATGTGTGAGAGGAATCAGCTTGTTCAGAACCATTTACATGTACTGCATTTCCTTTTTTAATGAAATTTTATTATTCCCTATGTTTGCTTTCAAAAAAATTCTAAAATGTTTGAAGAAAAAAGAATGCATGTACTGCATCATTGTACTACTAAAATATCTGTGCAGTAATTTCATTAATTACTTTATTTATTTATATTAGGTTTTTTAGTCGGGTAAAACAAATTAGAAGCAGGTGTCTTTTTAATGTCTGAATTTCAGCTTCAGCTTGGTATACGCCTAGTAGCATAACTATTTTACCAGACTATCAGTGAGCCGTGCTTCACTGGATTATTTAAAATGTAATGATACACATCATGAGCAAACATGTTTGCAGCACACGCATGTATACTTTTCAAAATGCTTTATCATAAACTTACAAAATATCACTACACAGTCATCACAATATTGTAAACTACATACAAATTACTCTTTTTAATGAATAAGAACAATTAGACATACCCTGGGGTTCATTAATATTCATGTAGGTGTCACATAACACCTACATGTTGTAAGCATGTTAGCATGATAAACAGCAGGGTAATCAAATACGCATGCTTGTCATTGCACCTACACTTTTGCAAGCTCCTTTTTTGTGGTCAGCAATAGTGTTTATGGGTATGGAAATGTGCTTTCAAGTATGAGAACAGAATGTAAACAAAATGGCTCACATGCAGGCAATGCTCAGATATGGGCATGCACTTTAGCACAGACATATAAAGGGGAAGTGCAGTGAAGGAATACAGAATGAAGGGGAGTGAAATGGGAGGAATTATACACAAATAACTGCGGTATACTGCATAATTAATTAATGTTGAAGGGGAAATGTGTAACTTGTACTTATTCAACAGCCAAATGTCATGAAGTGTCTATGAAGGATATCTTGACATATGCAATATTGATATAATGATAATTAATGTGAATGACAATACCTTAATTATGCACATAAATAGAAATGGACATGCTAATAAAGGATGTGACAGTGATATAAAGTTGCAGTGTAACAAATGCAAGTGAAAATGCAATATAAATATTAATTAAATGCTAACTTGAGATAACAGCAAGGACAGAAGATACTTTATGGGATGTATGCATATAATGCAGTTATTGCACATGAGATGTATATACAGGGAGTTTATGTATGAAAATTGACACCACTGTGTATTCTTCACCTCAGCATGCGTACAGAAGAACAAAAGGACGTTACATCTGTAATGTTAGGTGAATCAGAAATGGACAAGTTCTTGCAAAGAAATGACAGTGGCACCAAAGGGAAAGTATATAGGTTGTATAGTTATGCAAATGCTAAATGGTAATATAATAACAAACAACGTACATAAGTGACAAATGACAACACAGAATGGATGGCATGTCATAAGTCCAGGTTTGCCATTTCTGATTTGCAAACATCTTCAGCATTGTAATACTGGGCATGCTCACATGCATTACAGGGAACAGTAACATAACAGCAATTCAACAGCAGCAGCAAAATAGAAAATGTTGTAAAAAAGGACCAATCACAGCCTCTGATGGTCTGGCAGCATGCCATACAGTAAGAAATGCCAGAAAGGTAAACAAACCAATAAATCCAAAATGACGGCTCACACCAGTTGCAGGCAAACTTTTCATTCAGAACAGCAGTGAAAGCTTGTAAGCACTTTCGTCCCAAGTTTAAAACAATACAGGAACTTCTTCAGACAAGCAAAAAAGAGCTAAACCTGCACTTACATAAAGCAAGGCATATTACATCATTTCCTCTTTGCAAACTTAAAGGGAAATCATGCTCGTAACTAAAGGCTATGGTCCTGCATACCAAATATAAAAATGTTACATGTTAATACACAGTACAAATTTAAATTGCTAGAATAATGTTTAAAAATATATAATAAAGGCATATTAAAACATATTAAATGTTTCATAAATATATAAATAGTTATACTAGTGCTTCAAAGGGCACAGGGTTAAGCACTCAAAACATTCAAGTTCCTATGTAAAAATAACTTCAAATTGAAAAATGTATCAACATTTATCATACCCATTCTGTTCTAACTAATATACTAATATACTTTCACATCTCTTAAGTATGTCATCATACTGAAATGGGCAAGACTGAAAATAAAAAATAAATAATAAAATAAAACTGCACTAAATGCAATATGTTCAGGTCAGTGGATCTAGATGTAGGGTATTGCCATATTTTCAGCAGGACTTTGTCAAATTGTGACAAGTTAACATTAATCAATGCACTGACCACAAATTCAAGTTCATTGTGCTGGACACCATATCCCTTCATTAAGTGGAGGAGCCTGTCCCTTCTTGTTAGAAAAAGCCGAATTATTTTGACAGATAAGGTTAGACTCTACACACTGGCCAAGCTTAAATGACCACTTATCGATATCTAGCCTTTTACAGCTTAAGGCTTTAAATAGATTAGGTTGCCACCTTTTCAAATGGCCATAGTGGGACATTTTTGGGACACACATCAAATTTTACACGCCGACACAAACCCACGGTCAGTACAAAGGATAGAACTTTCCTTTTTTGCCTAAATATAAGCTTATTCTTGTAGCAGTTTAGTTGCTTATTCTGTTTCTTGTAACATGTAGGTGTTTTAGATACAGAAATAACTATTTTATGCAACTATTACATTACAAATGGGACATAATTATGTCCTACAATCTCAGGACATTTGCCATTTTTAATATTTTTGGTCAGGACAAAACCGCCCAAAGAGGGACTGTCCCTCGCAAAGTGGGACAGGTGGTAACCCTAAAATAGATAAGACATCCCTTTGTTCCCATATGTGGATGTTTATTATTTTATAATAACTCATGTGACTATGAACCCAGAATTAACTTAGAACACACGCGCATACATGTTTACTTCTAGACCCACTGATGGAACAGAACAACCTACCTGTCCACTTGCATCATCTATACAGCATATTATCAGCAGCCAACACCACAGGAGAATAAAGAATACAAGTGAGACATACAGCATCTATGAAGAGATGCCATCAGCAGTATATTGCCAAGGAGATGTATCTGGTAACATTATTTTTGCAGCCAATCAGGGTTGTAAAACTTGCCAGTGCAAATGTGTGCAAAATAATCATGAATTCATTGGCATTCACACCTGCAGAAGTTAAGCACTGCAGTACCCCAACATCTTACGTATCTAGTTACATATTACAGAAAATAGTATAAGACATGCAGGCACCACAGGAGAAGTCTGACATTTAAATAGTGACATTTCACTTGCGAATGAATGACCTCATCAGTGGGTTGAATCAGGGGTATAGGCAGACAGTACAATGTTATAATTATGGTCTCTTACTAATACCACACAAAACACATGCTATTTGAACAATGGAAACATTCTCAATCTACCCCACTTAACAAATGTTTGCATCACTTCCCTCTAAAAACAAGGAATGGATATTTTTTTCAATCTATGACTCTTATTTGAAGCAATAATTTACACATTTGTAGACAGAGTATTGCTTAAAAGCAATGTTTTCTTTATGCAATCTCTAGAAAATTATGCTCATTAGAGTACAAACAGTATGCATAGGTACACCTTTGTGTTGCAAAGAAGTTTTGGATATAAAAGCTGGGCTTAGAGGATGATGAAGTTATCTAGTAGTTTAAAAAGATGCATCCAGAGGAGAAGTTGATTAAGCATGTGTTCACCTCACCGTAAACACCCTCACACAGACAGACAGACACACACACACACATACACACACACACACACACACACACACACACACACACACACACACACACACACACACACACACACACGCATGAGCACGCACGCACAAGCACGCACACACACAAACACGCACACACACACACACACACACACACACACACACACACACACACACACGCACACACAATCTTTCAAATTGTGCATCAGACCTTATACCTATATAGGTTACACAGTGTAAAGAGCAATGTTTTAGTTACAAGTGTTACAGGAGAAATATGACTCTTAAGGTCAGAGAGTGCACTTTCATCAGGATGACCTCATCACTGTGTTTCACTGAGGATGATTCCATAAAAATTGCAATAAGGCTGTTTGTGCATTTAAATGCATTGTTTTCAGGGGAAGTGTATACAGCAACAAATATTACATACACACACAAACACACATCTTCTATGCTGGGCATCAAACCTCCTACATATCGCATTTCACAATCTAGAGAGCACTGTATTAGCCACAGGAGAACTCTAACTCTTAAAGGTGGAGAGTAGACTTTTCTCAGGTTGACCTCATCAGTGTGTTTCACAGAGAATGTTTTATCCAAAAGTGGGACAAAGGAAGTGTATGAACAATTAAATGTAAGCATCTCAGGGGGAAGTTGATACAGCACAAAGCGCTGCACTCAGTCAGACACATTCACATTTTTGATGTTGGGCATTGAACCTCCTACCTATATAGTTAAAAAATCTAAAGAGCACTGTATCACTTGCAAACATCACAGGAGGTCTGACTTTTAAGGTAGAGAGTGCACTTTTGTCAAAGTGACCTCAACAGTATGTCTCACAGAGGATGTTTCTGTAAAAATTGGGATAAGGGAGCTGTGAGAACAATGAAATGCGTTCTTTTTAGGAGAAGAAGATACAGCATCAGCTATTAAACACAGTTTCACATGCACACACACACTTACACAAGTCTTGGATGCTGGGCATCAAACTGCCTTCATATCTAGTTACACAATATCGAGAGCATGGCATTAGTTGCAAGTGTGACAGAAGATGACTGACACTACCACTGCAAAATGGAACATTTGAATATTTTTAAAATCTACTGTTTAAATGAGATGGTACTGTACATTGCAAGTTGCACAAAAAAATGCATATGTGTGCACAGGATAATATGACATCACTATGATTGTCACATCTAATTGCATACTTTTATAATGAAATGTAGACACTGTCCTTAATGTGCATTGTGTTAATGTGAGGGGCATAGACATGCTCAACATAATGGGCTGACATACATACTGACTGTTGTACACCAGTGGATTATCAGTCAAACATTCCTGTGACTTCAAGTTGAGATGACTACACACTTGTATTGTGTCATAGGTTCATAGGTTCATAGGTAGGTTCTAGGCTATCTGCCCGAAGGCATTTATAAGCCTAGCCAGCATATGTTGGCTTTCGCTGCCCCCTTAGATTAGTTCCCTGTGCCTCTGTCCAGCAGATCCACTGAAGTGATCCCCGGGATAAACTTTCTGTTTCCCATCCACTCGTCAAGGTTTCTTTTGAAGAATGTTAGCAAGGAGCTCTGCCTAATGTAGATTGAAATCTTGTTCCAAAGCATGGGAAGTCTCTGGGACAGGAAACTATCTCTCCAGCATGTCCTATTTATTGTTTTGGTGAGGCTTAGATCCCTAGAGCGTGTGGCTCGAGGGGATAAGGTTTTCTTTAGGTGGAGCATGTCCATCAGTTCTGAGTTGGACATGGCCTTGTATATCAGGCAGAGATCACCACTGAGTAGGTGGTATGCAACTGAGTACAGCTGGAGTTTCTTCAGTCAAGCTGCATAGGGCATCTGTTTGAGGCCAGTGATCCTCTTGGTGAGGTACTTCTGTGGTCTTTCCAGCTGTTGCAGGTGTCTTGTAAGGTACATCCCAAATGGGGCGTTGTACTCTATAATGGGTCTGATGAGTGATGAGTAGAGGGGCACAATGACCTTTTTTGATCTGGATGTGAACTTTTTTGTGATTAGGTGGGCCACGTAGAAGGATTTTCTAACCAGTTTAGCAATGTGATTATCAAAGGTGAGATTACACTCTACTTGGGTCCCCAGATCCCTTATTACGTCTTCTGTACTTAGGGAACTACCACCTATGTGGTAGTTTGTGGGTACTTAGTTTTTTCCAAAGGAGATGACTATGCACATTTTGGCATTTAGCTTGAGGCCATGATTTTGGCACTAGGTATCCATCTCAGTGAGACCCTTTTGGAGGATATCTGGGTCAGCCAGAGAGTCAATTATAGCCCCTAGTTTGCAGTTGTCTGTGAACTTGGTCAGCCATAGTCCTCCTGTGCTTGCCTGTACCTCTGAGAAATATATGCTGAACAGGAGGGGTCCTAGGACTAAGCCCTGGGGAATGCCACTTGTAACTGGTTTAGAGTCAAACCTAGCTCCCGCAACTCTCACCATGTGGGTTCTGTCTGTGAGCCAGTTGGCAACCCATCTTGTGACGTAGTTGTTTATGTTCAGGCTGGTGAGCTTGTCTATAATACCAGAATGGGGAATGGTGTTGAAAGTCTTTCCGAGGTCTAGGAAGGCTGTATGTACCACCTTTCCCTCATCTATAGCCTTGATAACTGTCTCAAAGAAGTCCATCAGATTTAGGAGGCATGATCTGCCCTTAACAAAGCTGAACTGGGTAGGGTCCAGTGTTTGGAGGTTCCCAATGTCTCTGTTAATGAATTCCATGATGATGTGCTCCATTGCCTTGCAGACCAAGCTAGTCAGGCATATAGGGTGATAGTTCCTGGGGGCTGTTGTGGCTCCACCTTTGTAGAGCAGAATAACTGTTGCTGTGCACCACTCTATGGGTATGTAACCTGTGGAGAGGCTGAGTTTGAACAGTGTGTTTAGGTGAGGGGTTAGTTCGTCTTTGAGCTTGTGTAGGACGCGGCCTGGGACACCGCCTGGTCCCATTGATGCTGTGTTTTTGGCTTTGGAGAGGGCTGTTTTAACCTGAATGTCTGTGATTTCAGGGAATCTACATTCTTCTAGCATAGTTATGTGCCCTTTTGGGGGTGAGAGGGGGGTGAAGTTTGCACTGAACCTGTCTGCCAGGATCTTGGCGATATCGGTCGGTTCAGTGTATTTTGTGCCATTCTGCACTAACTCTGAGCAGATCTGAGTATTTCCACTTAGATTCTTGACATAGCTAAAGAATACCTTGTGGTTATCTTTGGAGTCCTTGACAATTTTTCTTTTGAAGCTTGCCTTGGATGATTTTTTATGAGGGATCATAGTTTCTTGCTGATAATGATCAGGGATGTCTTTCCTTCTTGGGATTACACTATTTTCTGTACTAGTTTCCTCCTTCTATTGTATAGCTTGTTTATGGCAGGAGTCCACCAGACTGGTTTCTTTTTCTTGGAGGAGTGAGTCTTGGTTTTGCTTGGGATGGCATGATCCATGCATTCTTGTAGGTGCCCATAGAATGCATTAGTAAAGGATTTTGCAGCTTGGACAGCATTATCCTTCAGCATAGGGGCTTTGAAACTTTCCACTTCGGTCTTAAGTAATGTGAAGTTTGCTTTCGAAAGACATGGGCATATGGGGGTGGGGGTGGAATGTGTATATCCAAAGTGATTTGTTTATGGTCAGATCTAACCAGTGAGGGGGTGACCTCCTATGTGGAACACCAGCCGCCCATGTTGGTGATGACCAGGTCCAATATGTTGTCACCTCTGGTGGGAGTGTTGACCAGCTGAAACAGGACATTTGAGTTTATAAATTCTAGGAAATGTTGGGCAAGGGAGTTAGTACTTGAGTAGTTCTCCCAGTTAATGTTTGGGTAATTGAAATCACCCAATATTAGAGTTTTTTGTAGGACCTTTATGTTTCCCAGTTTTTCCAGAAATGCGGAATGGGGGTCCTGGGACATGGTGGGTGATCTGTAGCAAGCAACAATTTCAATTGCAGTTTTTCCTGTTGTTAGTTGCACGTGGATGATCTCTGAAGCATCGTGCTGTGCCACTAACATGGAGGTGTGGGGATCCTTGATGAATATGTATGCGCCCCCACTTTTTGTATTTCGGTTGGGGTTCTGTGGCTGAAATGTATGATATGAGTTGTAGCCTGGTAGTGCTGGGGTGCTCTCTGGAGCCTTAAACCAGGTTTCTGTTACTGCACATATATCGATTTTCTTCATACTGAGGAGTGCCTCGAGTGCATGCATTTTGAGGTTTAGACTTCTGGCATTGAGTAGCATTTGACCTTCAGTTTTTTGTTACTTGTGTTATTTATGGCAGTGGGTTTGTCTTTTGAGACTTGCCTAAAAAAGGCACTATGGGGGTGGTAAGAGCATTGGCCAGTATTCAAAAGCCTAAGGGTGACAGGTGCAAGCCATCTCTAGTGAAGCAGCGTGGCTTGTTGAGCATGTCATCCCAGGTGGAAAGACACTGGATCCCCTTTGAATTACACCAGAAACTTAACCAATTGTTGAAATCAAGAATTTTTTCTTTATACCGTGGTATCATTCTTGGTGAGGGCAGCATGCTACTCAGGGTCAAGGTCATACTGGCCTGGGCTACGTGATCAGAGAGCTCTTCCATGTCTCTTTTCATGTAGTCCAGGGAGGTATGGCTCAGGTCATTCACACCAACATAGACAATGACAGTCATATTTGTACTTGTTCTGGACTGACCTGAGTGCTTGTGTTATGTGGTGGATCCTGGCACCCGACAGGCAACTAAAAGTAATCTCCTTATTCAGCCTAGTGAGTGGGACGTCAGTGTGCCTGACTATAGAGTCACCTATTACTAGTATGTTGTGTATGTTATTTTGCCTTAAGGGCTGTGATTGCATGGCACACTGGTTTTTAAGTATGTGTTTCATGGTTTGTGTTGGGGGAGTGGAGGTTGCTTGGATGTTTGCTTTGGAGGTCTCTGTTGGTTTTGCAGATTTTTATTTAGAGCCTCTGAGTATGTTTACATGTATTTATGTGTGTTTTTTGCCGGTGCTGGTTTAATGGGTCTATGTAGGACTGGTGGTGTGTTGCAAGTATTTCCCTTCTCCTCTTGACTGTCTGATCCAGTCTTGGGTTGAGAGAGCTTAGCCTTCAGTTTGGCTGTATAATTTCATCTCTTGCATGTATTAGTGTTTGATGGTAGGAGGAGAGGGTTGTCTGTGTACATGGGCATACTTGCATTATGTACATTGGCAAGACAAAGATGAAAGTCAAGTGTAGGACAGTGCACTGCAGAATGAGTGATGGAATCCATGAGAACAGGTTAACCAAGCTTGTAACACAGTGCAAGTGAAATACTGAATTGCAGACATACTTTAAATGAATGAAGTGAGTCAACATCATTCTGAAATTAAGATCTCCTGTTGACAAAAGTATTACAGAGATACAAATGTCGTGCAACATAAAACTGTAATTGTTTGATTTTCTCTTTATTTATTGTACTCTTTGAGTGCAGTGCTGCTAAGCTGCATTGCACTGCTGATGCCAAGTGTTAGCACAAGTGTAATCATGTTTTGAAGTGTTGAACTTAGAATTGGAATTAGCATACCTCTCAAGTGTACCTCATTATGAGGAATGTTCCTCATTTAGGGTCTTAAAACATTAATGTTTCTTGAAGTTCCATACCAAAAAGATCTGTTACACATTCAGTGTTAGCAGTTTTTTTAACCGATATCCATGGTAAATAGAACTGAATCATATTGATTCATTAAAATAACTATTATATAATTAAAAATATCAAATGTCAGCTATCCTATGAGCTTCCTAGATGAAGTTGTTAGTAAGCTGTTATTGAGTGTTCCACATTTTGACTATTTGTTTCACATTATGATAGGTAGTGTTCCTGATTTTGGAGATGGAAGTTTGAGAGCTATGGAATTAGCATGAATCTATGTTGATCTATACTGACTTCTGTACAAACATCTGCACTAGATAGGCTTCACAATAGGTATCAGGCTCATCACTTTTGCAGCAGAACAATTATGTGTTAAGTAAAGCTGTAACCAACATTTTTATCCACAGGAGTCCGACAACACATCCTGAAATATTTTTTCATTCATATGTATTTGAAAATTTACAGTATGCCAAGAAAAAGATGTACACCAGAGTGTTATGTAAGCACAGCACATAGAAAGTCATAACTATGATAGTTACTATTTTACAGCAGGTTTCTGCCAATGTGAATGTATGTATATCTCTTTATTACCCTATCGAGCACTGTAATGTGTACTTCCAACACTTCAGCTTGTTCAAAAGTATATTAAAGTGATCAAACATAGCTAAGCACAGTGGTGCAAAGTGTGACAGATTAATATGAATTATGGCAATAAGATCAATAGCTATTGCCTAAAGCTGTGTGTTTTACATTTAGCCTTAGCTGAATTTCTTGCCTGGCACCAGACATTTCACAAATGCAGACATGGAAGATTAATGATACAGCATGGACAAGATACATTGACAGGGTGACATGGAGTCAGCAACAAAGTACATTATGAAAGGAGAAAAATAATGGTGGATCATAACAATATGTAGACATCAGGTACACATACATCATTGTACCAAAATCAGGGAGTAACACTTAGCTAATGGCTGGATTAGAAACCTTGAAATTATTCATAATGTATCTACACACATGAACATTAATCATGTCACAAAGGAATTACTACTTCACAGCATTAAAATAACACAATTTAAGCACAGTGACATGTTACTTGCACCGTGTAGTCGTTTAGTGAGAAACATCAATTGATATTCCAGTTGTTGGATATTTATTTAACATTTGTTTACTAGGAAAGTCCGACTTTGAATGAGGCCAATTTTCAGCAGAGGTCCAGGGAGAAATGCTCCACACACATGTCTTTGTAACATAGGAGGAAACCAGAGTACCCTGAGAAAACCCACACAAATCCAAGAAAGACGTGCAGACTGCACACAGAAGGCACTCCAGCCAAGAATCGAACTGGAGAACCTCCTACTGTGAGGTGACAACACTACTGCTTCATCACTGTGCCATCCACTGTGGTATGCCTGGTTAGGTACATACCAACGGGGGATTGTACTTAATGATAGGTCTGATGAATGCTGAATACAATGGAACAATGACTTCCTTGGACCTAGATGGCACACCATTATTTATAAGTTGCACAACATAGAATGATTTCCTCACCAATGTAGATATGTTATGGGCAAAGATTAGATTACTGTCTTTTTGAGTCCCTGAGTCCCTGACTACTGTTTCAGCTTTTAGAGTATTGTCAGTATGATAGTTACCAGGGGCGGATGACTTCCTAATGGATACCATTATGCATTTCTTGGCATTTTGTTTTAATTCATGGCTCTGATACAATTTATTTGCCTGTTATCAGCCCTTCCTGTAGAACATGTGTATAAGTGTTAGATTTTATAACTACGCAGTACCAAAGGTGATGCAGTGTCACTCATAATCTACATTGTCCCTCTCTCCATCTCACCTTGCTGGTGTAACATTTCCTTTCTGTATCATTATTCTTCCCCATCCGCATTTTCACAATGTGTGGCAACCGGAAACAAATACAGCTAAGGCTAAATGGAAGCACACGGCTTATGGCAATACCTTATGTTTTTTTTTTTTTTTTGCACCAGAATGCTCTAAAGGTTTGAACGCAGATGAATGAAAAATGTTTTAGAATGTTTTGTATGAGTCCTGTGGTTGTAAATGTTGGCTACACTTTTCCTTAATACACTGTTATCCTGCTGCTATACTAATGTGCCTGCTCCCCATCATTATCCCTGTCTTGTACAGATCTTGCCTGAATAATTATGGTAAACTTTCAACTGGAACAGCAAACACAAACTAGAGAAGCACACAAAAGGAGTGCCACAGAATCCACAAGCCACTTAGACCTTAACGCAGGTTTATTGGGTACAATAAAAAAAGCGTTTTCGCCACTACTATCGAGTAGCTTCTTCAGAGGTACAAGAACCAAAAGCAGCTGCAAGCTCTTTGGTCCTATTTAAATTATAAAATCAATTACAATTCAATTAGACAAGTCAATTAAATACATCACTTCCTGTTGTTGAATAATCAAACATTTAAAAAAATAGTATCTGTTAAAAAACATAACATATGGCATTCCCCTTTTACAGCAACCAAAGGTGGCATATGAAATACTTAGTAAAATACTAAACAAATAATCTGACATAATTAAAATACCAAGAGGCATGTAAGACCCTTAAAAAATTCTATTATCTGCTATTGACATAGAATTATGTAAAGTGAAATAACTTCCTTCTGTAATGCAAAGATTTTTATGTATAGTACTATGATTTTAAATTTAATTTTATGTTACACATGTGACCACTTAAATCAGTAGTAAGCCGTAGTAAACTCAAACTACCCTCACTAATAATGCTTAAAGGAATGTAAACTAGGTGTATACTTCCAAGTTTCAATAAGAGCCATTCAGGAAATAAAATAAATTTATCCCCGGGATTCATGAAGCTCGGCGCAAGGCCGGCGTAAGGC
>NC_056729.1:621379684-621418308 GCF_019279795.1 Protopterus annectens | reverse complement strand
CGCTTTTGCGATTCACTATTATCTGCCTCATTTGCATGGAATTGACTACTAATACATGGTTACGGCGCGGACACCGCCACCACTCCTTGACAACCATTGCGCTGGGGTTGCAGCTTTACATACATACTATGGTGTGTGGTGGCTGTGCAGCTGATTTGTGTTCTACTGCTCTTTTAGGACATTGTCATATTATTTCATTGCTTTACAACTTCTGTGCACATATCCCGGGGTCTGCTGTTCTTTCTACATACGTGCCATTTATGTCATTTTTACATTTTGTGCATATTTTCTTTGGACATTCTCGGTGCCTTTCCACATTGGCATATTGCACCTATATGATACCTGACTTTGACAGCCTTCCGTTACTCCTCCGGTATGTTTGGGTAAATGTAAACCGTTTTTTTTGGTTTACATTGTCGCGTTCTTACGCCTGCGCCACTTCGTGGATCACTATTTGCCCTCATTTGCATGGTGCAATACCGCACACAGTGTGTTTTGCATACCTACGCCGGGCGGGACGGTCGGCGCGCCCGGTAGTGCACGTGGAATTCATTCATACCTGAATCGCTAAGCAGCCATATTTGGCGTTATAACGCCGACGCTATGCTGGCGCCTGGCGCAAGGTTCATGAATCCCGTCTTATGACTTCAGGATTATCTTAAATATGCTCTGTACTTAAGTACTGGGGCAATATTGCAGCTCTCATTTAATCCTGGGAAATTAAAGGCATTAACCTTTAATTGCCATTCCAGCTCACAAATCTCTAATAAGATAGAAGTTGGCCCACCCCTAATAGAATTAGGAACACAATCGATTCCCATGTACTCAAAATTATGGCCTGGGTAGTTTTCTACATGTTTCGCCAATGCGTTTTCTGTTTTCCCATTCTTTATGGCATAACAGTGTTGGTAAACCCTTTCCCTAAACTTTCTATCAGTTTTCCCAACATAGAAAGCTGGGCAGCAAACGCAAAAGGCCATATAAATAATAGATTTTGTTTCACAATTAATCTTACTTGTGATTTCATATTTTTTATGGCTGAAAGTAACTGAACTACCTGTACGTATAACATTACAGTAATTACACCTTCCACACCTAAAACAGCCCTTGGCTCTATTGAAGGGGTCACCAACTTGATTTCTTTGTAGCAGTTCTTTAAGGTTCCTACCCCTTCTGTGTACTATTTTTGGTGTTAACCCTAGTTTCTCAACTAAGAAGGAATTAGTAGTGATAAAATACCAATTCTTTCTAATAATCTCTGAAATTTGTCTAGAATCCAGATTAAAAGTAGTTATAAAACTCAGGGGGTAGCTTTTAGAAGGTTGTTCTATGTTAGTCTCCATACCAGTGTCCATACTAGTGCTCTGAAATCCTCCTTCAATATTTTCAAGCACATTCAAGCTATTATTATGTATCAGTGGTTTGTAAAAACCATTTGATCTCTTAACCGAAACCTCATTCACCAATTCTTGTATGGTAGCACTAGGGTACCCCCGTTCAATAAAGAACTCAGTGAGTAAAGCACATTCATCCTCAAAGTCTCCATTTTCACTGCACATTCTCACAGCCCTAACTAACTGCCCTTTAATAATTGCTCTCTTCAGTTTATAAGGGTGCGAGCTGGAGAAGTGTAGGAAGGAATTTACATAAGAATCCTTTCGGAAAATACTAGAGACAAATTTCTGGTTAAGTAAATCCTTTTTCAGTTTTACATCAAGGTAGTTTATTTCAACACTGGAGAACTTATATGTAAATTTCAGAAAGGTTGTAGTTTGGTTAAGGTAGCAACGAGATTCTTCTGCCTGATAGGCATCACCTTTAAAAGGATGAAGATATCATCCAAAAATCGGGTATAGTAGCCCACCTTCTCTACCCAAACTGGGTTGTTAATTACAAATTGTTTCTTCCAGAATGCCATGAACAAGTTGGCCACTATCGCACCGCAGGGTGAACCCATTGCTACCCCATGTTTTTGAATGAAAACCTCATTCTCAAACATGAAAAAGTTAGAAGATAAAACAATATCAAGTAACTCAATCACATTATTGATTTCATTCCTGGGGGCTTTTAACTCAATAAGTAAAAGCTCCAACCACTCAATGGCCTCCAAGTGAGGAATGGAGGTATACAGATCGACAACATCAACTGTGATAAAATTGAAACCATCATCAAAACCAATTTGGTTGATGTTGGACAAAAATTGCCATGAATCCCTACAAATACTTGGAATAGACCTTAAGTATTTGGAAAGCAAAAAGTCAATATATTGGGCACATGGGTTCGAAATAGATGACCTTCCATCCACTAAAGCCCTCATAGGAGGGTCCTCAAGGTTTTTGTGAACCTTGGGGATCCCAAACATAACCGGTACTCTAGGTTGGGAAATGGCTATGTATTCATAGGTGTCTAAATCGATCCTACCTTCTATGAACAAGTCCCTATAATAGCCTCTTGTCCTTTTGATATTGATGTTCATTTCGTTGAGAGATGAATTTTCATAGGCAGGTGTATCCAAAATTCGTAACATCTTTTCTGAGTATTGATTATTCTCCAAAATCACAAGTCCCCCACTTTTCAAGGTCATCTATTTCGAACCCATGTGCCCAATATATTGACTTTTTGCTTTCCAAATACTTAAGGTCTATTCCAAGTATTTGTAGGGATTCATGGCAATTTTTGTCCAACATCAACCAAATTGGTTTTGATGATGGTTTCAATTTTATCACAGTTGATGTCGATCTGTATACCTCCATTCCTCACTTGGAGGCCATTGAGTGGTTGGAGCTTTTACTTATTGAGTTAAAAGCCCCCAGGAATGAAATCAATAATGTGATTGAGTTACTTGATATTGTTTTATCTTCTAACTTTTTCATGTTTGAGAATGAGGTTTTCATTCAAAAACATGGGGTAGCAATGGGTTCACCCTGCGGTGCGATAGTGGCCAACTTGTTCATGGCATTCTGGGAGAAACAATTTGTAATTAACAACCCAGTTTGGGTAGAGAAGGTGGGCTACTATACCCGATTTTTGGATGATATCTTCATCCTTTTTAAAGGTGATGCCTATCAGGCAGAAGAATTCGTTTGCTACCTTAACCAAACTACAACCTTTCTGAAATTTACATATAAGTTCTCCAGTGTTGAAATAAACTACCTTGATGTAAAACTGAAAAAGGATTTACTTAACCAGAAATTTGTCTCTAGTATTTTCCGAAAGGATTCTTATGTAAATTCCTTCCTACACTTCTCCAGCTCGCACCCTTATAAACTGAAGAGAGCAATTATTAAAGGGCAGTTAGTTAGGGCTGTGAGAATGTGCAGTGAAAATGGAGACTTTGAGGATGAATGTGCTTTACTCACTGAGTTCTTTATTGAACGGGGGTACCCTAGTGCTACCATACAAGAATTGGTGAATGAGGTTTCGGTTAAGAGATCAAATGGTTTTTACAAACCACTGATACATAATAATAGCTTGAATGTGCTTGAAAATATTGAAGGAGGATTTCAGAGCACTAGTATGGACACTGGTATGGAGACTAACACAGAACAACCTTCTAAGAGCTACCCCCTGAGTTTTATAACTACCTTTAATCTGGATTCTAGACAAATTTCAGAGATTATTAGAAAGAATTGGTATTTTATCACTACTAATTCCTTCTTAGTTGAGAAACTAGGGTTAACACCAAAAATAGTACACAGAAGGGGTAGGAACCTTAAAGAACTGCTACAAAGAAATCAAGTTGGTGACCCCTTCAATAGAGCCAAGGGCTGTTTTAGGTGTGGAAGGTGTAATTACTGTAATGTTATACGTACAGGTAATTCAGTTACTTTCAGCCATAAAAAATATGAAATCACAAGTAAGATTAATTGTGAAACAAAATCTATTATTTATATGGCCTTTTGCGTTTGCTGCCCAGCTTTCTATGTTGGGAAAACTGATAGAAAGTTTAGGGAAAGGGTTTACCAACACTGTTATGCCATAAAGAATGGGAAAACAGAAAACGCATTGGCGAAACATGTAGAAAACTACCCAGGCCATAATTTTGAGTATATGGGAATCGATTGTGTTCCTAATTCTATTAGGGGAGGGCCAACTTCTATCTTATTAGAGATTTGTGAGCTGGAATGGCAATTAAAGGTTAATGCCTTTAATTTCCCAGGATTAAATGAGAGCTGCAATATTGCCCCAGTACTTAAGTACAGAGCATATTTAAGATAATCCTGAAGTCATAAATTTATTTTATTTCCTGAATGGCTCTTATTGAAACTTGGAAGTATACACCTAGTTTACATTCCTTTAAGCATTATTAGTGAGGCTAGTTTGAGTTTACTATGGCTTACTACTGATTTAAGTGGTCACATGTGTAACATAAAAATTAAATTTAAAATCATAGTACTATACATAAAAATCTTTGCATTACAGAAGGAAGTTATTTCACTTTACATAATTCTATGTCAATAGTAGATAATAGAATTTTTTAAGGGTCTTACATGCCTTTTGGTATTTTAATTATGTCAGATTATTTGTTTAGTATTTTACTAAGTATTTCATATGCCACCTTTGGTTGCTGTAAAAGGGAATGTCATATGTTATGTTTTTTAACAGATACTATTTTTTTAAATGTTTGATTATTCAACAACAGGAAGTGATGTATTTAATTGACTTGTCTAATTGAATTGTAATTGATTTTATAATTTAAATAGGACCAAAGAGCTTGCAGCTGCTTTTGGTTCTTGTACCTCTGAAGAAGCTACTCGATAGTAGTGGCGAAAACGCTTTTTTTATTGTACCCAATAAACCTGCGTTAAGGTCTAAGTGGCTTGTGGATTCTGTGGCACTCCTTTTGTGTGAATAATTATGGTGATAAATCAAAAATTAACCTAACATAGCACAACTCAGAACAAATATGCATAGAAATGAAACATGCACTGATGTGTTATTATGTCTGTATTGTACATTCATGTCACCAACTGTCCAAATCTTCCTACCAATACTGTGTTATCCAGTAAAACTTTGTGATTCAAAACCGTTTCCATAAGCAATGTTTCCATTGCTAATTACATACTTGGTCCATTATGTCTTTCATAATGCACCTTTAGCATACATATAAGGATTTATTAAATGCAACTGTCATGACAAATATGTGAATCACAACAACTGACACATAACCACAACACATTGTTTCTGTATTACATCAGAGTAACACCTACTTGTATGTGCATAATGCTTCTTTGTGTGAAAGTCAACACAGAGCAAAATGGACTACTCTAATTCCAATTCTAAGTTTAACACTTCAAGATATGATAGTGCATACACTAATACTTTGCTATTGGCAGCTCAATTCAACTTGGCAGTGCTGCACTTCTAGCGGAGAGTAAAATAAAACAAAGAAAAGCAGATAATTATTGGTTTAGGGTGCTTAACATTTGTATGCCTACATTAATTTTGTCAACAAGCTATCTTGACTTCAGGTGATGTTGACTCAATGAATTCAGTCTAATATATGTCTGCTCTCCAATGGTTATCCTTGCAGCTGTGTTACAATTGTGGTTAACTTATGTATACATAATCCCTCACTGTTATTCTGTAGTGCACTGTCCTGTGTAGGAGTTTGTCTGTTTGTCTTATCAATGCACCTTGTGCAAGTATAAGACAAGACAAGTGTGCAATTGTCCCGGACTGAAGTGGTAGAAAAGTTTGATCGATAATCCACTGGTTTACAACTGTGAATTTCTGTGGCATCACATACTGTGAAACCAGTACATGTCCCTCACAGTAACACAATGTCTATTAAAGACAGTATGTAAATCTTAATAGAGACATATGCAGTTACCATGGGTAGTCATAGCAGTGTTAGGTTATCCTGTGCACACACATACATATTTGTTCCAAAACTTGGGATGCATAGTACAAATGTGCTTCTTCATGCCCTCAAATTCAGATTTCTCCTGTGGCACTTGCAACTAATACTGTGCTCTATCAATTGTTTAAAAAGATAGGTATGAGGTGCATTGCTGAATGTAGGGAACGTGTATATCTTGAGTGTAATGCTTTTTTTTTTTATCCACTTCCCCTTAGAGGAATACTTCTCACTTTACACACAGCTTCCTAATCCCAGTTTTAACAAGAGCATCATGTCTGCAACAGAATAATGAGGTCATCATGTCAAAATTGCACTCTCTCCCCTTAAGAGTCAGATTTCTTTTGTGGTTCTTGCAAGTAATACTGTGCTCTGTAGATCATGTAACAAGATAGGCAGGAGGTTCAATGCTCAATTTGGGGAACAGGTGTCTTTGTCCGGAGGGGAAATTATGGAGTCACGGGAGCATGTCTGTCCAAAATAGCTGTGCTCATTTGAAATGTTTTAAACTGGTAGATGACTCCACCATCCCTTTATCTCACCTTTCACAAGCACATTTTCTGTGCAACAAGCTGATGAGGTCATTCTTCCTAAAGTGCAGTGTCACACTTTAAAAGTCAGACTCCTCCTGTGGTGCTTGTGTTTCTTACACAGTTCTCTAGAATGTGCAAATAGATAGGTAAGAGGTTTAACCAACTACAGCAGTGATTAAATTCTATGACTGTGCATGAGAATGAAAAATGAATTCAGGATTGCTTTACACACATTTGCAATGGCAACATTTACAAACTCAGATGGCGGCAAATGTCATTTTACTACACATTACACTACACCTTAGCAATAGATGCTGATGTCCATCACTCACCAATACTGTATGCTTGAGTTGTACACAGGATTCTCTTGTGGCAGTGGCTGTATACATTGTGTAACTAGATAAGTAGGTGGGTCAAGTCCGTCTTTGCTTAAATAGTGTGACAGTGATTACTGTCACATACCATTGTCCACCTCACAAATAACTTTATGTACACTTCCACTTATGAGATGTATTTACAGTGGCACAGTGTTAAACCAGTAACTTCTAGCAACTCCAAGGGAAATAACTCTTTGGCAACAGAATGATTACATAATGCTACCAAAACTGCAGTTTGTCACTGTTGTAGTGGAACTTCTGATGGTGTGTATGACTTTGATACTGTGCTTTGCAAATTGTGTAACTACATATGTAAGATGTTGGAGGCTATCTGTGAGCATGTCTTTCACCATCTTAATGTGTATACTACTCTTCAAATACATATATGATGTGTAGCTGCACATTGTCATTGTACCCGTCAACCAATTTTTAGCATAATCATCCAGCTAATAATCAATGGTGATGTCATTAATTGAAATGTGCAGTGTCTCAGCTGTTTCTTACCATGTTCTCTGGCACTAATGTTTAGCTTTTGATCTTGAGTAGTTAGTTCAAATCCATCCATTACTGCTCAGACTTTCTGTCAGCATTATTGTGAATGCATGTGGCTAGCTCTGTTGTCAAACACAATGGCTGTGTACACATATAGATGTTGATTTCTGTAACAAAAAGCTAGGATAATTTTTCACAAATCAATGCTTTTATTCAGAGTAATGATGACATTTGATTGCATTTTCCTTACATAACATATGTAGGAAATGTTTTCTTCTGCAACGAGGGAATGAGACAACATGCTGTCAGTTGTTGAATTACTACAGCAATTAGAGGCACATATATATCCCTTACAGCAATAACATAATGTAATACCTTCACATACTGACATATCTTACAACTGTAGTAACATTTCTACTGTGTCACATTCATCCTGTACAATATCATGCATTTTCTGTAGTCAAATGATCCTGTGTTCAGTATCCAGTGCCTGTTAGCATTGCTGGGCCTTATACTGTAATGTATGAATGGCATCCACCACAGTTATAATATGTATGCTTACAGTGGGAAAGGTCTCCCCCATGCCTTTTATCTCAAAGAGATTGTTCATAACACATGCATATGATATCATAAGTTAACATAGGTGGAGTGTCTCACTTGGGTTAGGACTTCTACTGCGGCACTTGTGTTTCATCCAGATCATTACCTTGTAAAATTAGGTCTATATTAGATCAGCAAACACTTAAAAAAGTGAACGCTGATTAATCAACCTTAGGTAAGTGAAAGATTAAAATATTGAAGCAACAGAAACCCACATTTTTTCCTAGGGAAAGAATTCGGTTGTCCGTTTCTGTTGCTTTGGTATTTTCAGTGCTGTGGTGGAAAGTTATGGGTCGGGTTCAGGTAAGTGTGTGATTGTGTGGATGTGAGTGTTAGGGCGGGTTAGGTGAGTTAGGGTTAGGGCGTGGGTTAGGTATGTGTGCGATTGTGTGGACGTGTGGGTTAGGGCGGGTTAGGAGAGTTGGGGTTAGGGAGCAGGTGAGGTGAGTGTGCGATAGTGACGGACCTTAGGGTTAGGGTTTGGGTTAAGGTAAGTGGATAGTTAGTGGTGTGTGTATAGTTTAGTGTAGGGTTAGGTGTTAGATTTTAGGTATATGTGTGTGGATTGCTGTTTGTTTGGTGTGCTTGTGTTGTGTGTATGTATTTTGGATCATAAGTTTGATCAATCAACGTTCGCTTTTTTTAAGCGTTCGCTGATCTAATATAGACCCATAAAATTACATAGATTGCTGTTCAATTCCCAAAAAGGGCAACATTATGTGAATTTATTTGTTCACATCTGATTACTGGGAAAGTCTGACTGGGTACATGCCCATTTTCAGCAGAGACCCCTGGAGAAAAGCTTCAAATTATTACAAAACATTTTAAGAGCAATAGTTTTAAATCTTCAAAAATAAAACAAAACATCTGAAGTTTAAATAATTATAACAAATTAGACATAATATAAAACATTGGTTTAGAATTGATGCAAGGTATATGACAATCATTTAATAGTTAAATAAATTTAGACTGTTTGTAGAGAAATTAAAGGTAAGTTAGTCTAATGCAAATAGGAATTGCAATATGAGGTGAGGGAAACAGGCTTATGGTATATTTAGAGAGAAAATTAGAGAAGAGAATTAGATATCAGTAAGGAAGTCAGTGGAGAAGGGAGAGTATGGAGGTATAAGGAATGAAAAGGTACTTGTTTACATTTAGGGGTATAGTTTATCCTGGTTTTGAAAGACTGGAAAAAGGGTATAGACCTGATGGGTATGGGTAAAGAGTTCCAGCAACCTTCTATGAGTAAAGCAATGCCCAGCAGATTTGCAAGGTTTGTAGACAGGCAGGAGTTTTTAGTGACTGGGAACATACAGGTAGTTGTGTGGAATGTTTTTTTAATGATGAACTAGCAGATTGATTCTGGATAGTTGCATAGGTGGTAAGAAGTTGTGCATATGTTATTTGATGTGGCAATTCTAACCAATTTAGGCTTTTCAGTGCTATATAATCATGGGTTCTGAAAGGGGTATGTGCTGCAAATTTAGCAACATTGTTATAGCATTGTTCAAGTTTAATTTTTTGCGAAGCCTTGGGGTTAGTAATGATGGGACCACCATATAGAAATGTGGGGGGGGGGGAGAGAAAAGTAGTGGCAAGTGTCATTTTAATTGCATCTGTGAGAAGGTTTTTGGCTCTGTAAAGCATCCCTAGTTTTTGATGAATTTTTCTTATGCAGTGTTATATATGCAGGTCGATTGTAAGATAATCATCCAGTATCACCCCTAAAGGTTTGCTATGAAAATTATCAAGAGAGAATACTACATTTTGTTCTTTTTTTCATGAAAGAGGGATTTGTGGGGAAAACTTTAGTAAGTTGGTATTTTTTTGTGTTGAGCATGAGTTGTGAGTTATGAAGCCATGTTTCAGTGGCTGTTACAGTTTCCTGAGTAATTCTTTTGGAGGTGTACTGTGTTGAGAGTGGAATCATCTGCATATTGTTTTAGGGTGGCCTTTTGTGTGAAAGTAGATAGGGTATTTGTGAAAATGTTAAAGAGGAGGTGACCGAGGATAAAGCCTTGTGGTACACTTGTGGTGACTGGGAGGTAAGGAGAGAACATAGAGTGCCATTTTACTGACTGATGCATATTGGACAAGTAGTTTTTGAATCACAGAAAGGTAGGCTGAGCGAGATCTAGTGAGGACATTTGAAGTAGAAGTTTGCTGTAACAAACTGTGTTGAAAGCTTTAGACAAGTCTAGAAATAAGGAAGAGGCATGCCATTATCTCTGGGTTTAGTGACAGAATCTATATATGTTAGAAGGGCAGTCCTAGTGCTATGCGAAGGACAGAAACCATTGTGCAAGGGATAGGAACATATCTCTCAACTTTTTAGCACAAAAAATCTGGACAAAGCCTAACAGAATGGGGGACAAAGGTCCAAAAATAGGGAAAGATTTTTAATATGCTCTTATAAACTTATAAACTTGCTAGAATAACAGAATTTGTCTTAGCGTGCATTTTTTTACTGAAGGATATGAAGTCTGAAACACAAATGTATATCATTATTTAGTGACTTTAGTCCTTAGATCATCCCAGTTATTTGCCAGAAAAATCACAAATTTTATAAGGAACAGACTAGAAATATGAGGCAAAAATCTGGACAGTTGAGAGGTATGGATAGGAGTTCTTCCTGCACTAGACAGTCTAACAATTGTATTTAAATACATTTTTCAAGTAGTTTGGCAAAGGGGGGGTTAAGATTGATATAGGTCTAAAGCTTTTAATGTCTGTTGAATTTCCTCCTTTGTGCAGAGGGATAATGTGTAACTGTTTCCAGAGAAGTGAATGTGGGATTCCTGGATTAAGCTATTTATAAGGATTGAAACAGAATAGACAATGCTAATGGCTGCTATTCTTAGGTATTCACTTGGAATGTCATCAGCTGAAAAAGAGCAAAGTTTCAGTTTGAGTAGTTTTATATAGGATGTAGTCACAGGTTTGAAGGTGAAAGTAGATGTAGTGATATGTGACTGTTGGGAATAGATGTTGAGGAATCTTTGTTTATCGATGCTATATCATCTATAAAATAAGAGCTGAACTGTATTGCATTTTCAAGTGGTGAGTTACTGGGAGAGGGTTTTGGGTTGAATTTTTGTCAGGGATGTAAGATCTTTAATTGCTGTCCAAAATTTTTTAGGATTGCATTTAACATTATTCTGAAAGTTACTATAGTATAGTTTTTTGTCTTCATTTATTTTCTTTTTAGTACGATTGCAAAACATTCTGAAGTTTTCAAGATATTGAGGTGTTTTATATTTTTGCCATTGTGATTATAAATGGATGTAGTGCAAAGCAGTATGGGAAGGAGAAAGATAGTTGGGAATGAGGCTAAAATTAATTAGAGATAGGCAAGTAGGAAACAAGAAACAGAAGTGTATGTATAGAAGTAGTAAGATAATTTAGGGAGGGTTTTGAAATAAGAGTCACAAATGAAATATATATATATATATATATATATATATATATATATATATATAGATATATATAGATATATATATAGATATATATATATATAAATAAAGTATAATATTAGAGTGAGAGGGGTTGAATGGAAATTGGGGGTATAGTAGGGCAGTAAAGTGAAGCCGAGCACAGAAATGGCTCCCTATCCTCAGGCCAATTTATAACTGAGAGCAATCTGTTTATAGTCAGAACAAAGCAATTAATAAAGAGAAGCAAGTAAAACAGGTTGCCCGTCATTTCCTGATACTAAACATTTATTTATTTATTTGTTCTATTTTATATTATTTGAAGTTTGTTAACCGGGAATGTCCATTGGGCCAAGATGAGGCTTTTTCAATAGAGGCCCGGGGAGAAAAGCTCCATAGTAGATATGCACAAAAAATCAACAAGAAGTTTAGCAAGAAATTATTACAGTCATAATATTTACATGCAATAGATGATACAAGATAAAAACCAGGAGTTGATACAGTATGTTCTAGTTACAAACAATCGATGGTCAAACAAGAAGTAGTACAAACATTAACAGTTTTATCAATATAAGATTCCTAAATAGGAAATGTACATATTAATCCCCCGGCAGTGGAAAGTTGAAGGTAGGATAGGTTGTGAGGGAGTTCTAGTCAGTTCAGGGAGTGAAAGGAATAACAGTGGTGGCAAAAGGATTTAGAGCTAGTATTAAATTTGGCAATTTTATTGTAGCAAAATGCAAGTTTAGTTTTGAGGGATGCTTGCAGGTTGGTAAGTAGAGGAGCCCCATACATGAGGGAGGGGAGGAGGTATGTGGTAGAGAGGGTAAGCTTAGCTGAAGATGTGAGGTAGCGATTGTGCCGGTAAAGCATTCCTAGTTTTTGATGGATTTTCTTAACGTTGGCTTGGAGGTGTAGGTCGAATTTTAACTGTTTGTCTATAAGGATGCCTAAAAGCTTAGTATGGGAGACTATTTTGATGGGATATTATTTTGGCTAACTATGAAGAAAGTGTTTGTGACTATTTTGGTGTTTTTAGAAGGGGTAAAGATCATAATTTTAGTTTTGGATGCGTTAAGGGCTAAGTGAGTATTCTGCATCCAAATCTCTGTGCTGTCTAATGCAGCTTGTGTTATCTGTATAAGTTTAGGAAGGGATTTTGCAGAGCAAATAATGGTTGTCATCTGCATATTGGATGTGTTTGGCAGAAGGGATGTATTTATGGAAGTCATTTATGAAGATATTGAATAGAAGTAGACACAGGATAGATCCTTGGGGGACACCAGTCTGAGTGTTAAGGTAGGGTGAGGTGGCATTATTCCATCTGGTGGCTTGCTGTCTGTCAGAGAGATAACTGAAAACCAATTCAGAGAGGAGGGAAAGAGATTGAGTTGGTTGAGCTTAGAAAGAAGAAGAGTGTGGGATATTGTACCAAAGGCCTTAGAAAGGTCTAAGAGAAGAGCAGATACAATATTATCAGAATCACAAGGGTGGTTGATGATTTCAAGAAATTATAGAAGGGCTGTGGAGGTACTATGGGCAGGTCGAAATCCATGTTGTATAGGGGTAAGTGGTTATCTACGAGGTAGGATAGAAGTTGAAGGTGAATACATTTTTCAGGGATTTTTGAGATTGGGGAGAGGATGGAAATGGGGCAGAAGTTGGGGATGTCAGTGCTGTTGCTTCCTTTGTGCAAGGGAATGATAAAGGCTTTTTTCCAGAGAAGGGTTATGTAAGATTCTTGGATAGAATGGTTGATTAGTATACAAATAGGGAGTGCAATGCCATCTGCAGCTAGCTTAAGGAAGTTAGTTGGAAAGCTGTCATGGGTGTTTCAACAGGGTTTTAGTTTTAGGAGGAATTTTTTATAGTGGATACTGGGATGAGTTTTAAGGAAAAGAGAGAGGGGTTTGAAGTAAGTGTTGTAGGGGAAGAGGTTATGAGAAATAGGAGTTGGTGGACTTATGGAGTTCTTGGGATAAGATGTGGTGAGCTTAGCAGTAGAATCAATGAAGGTGTTGCATTTGGTGGCAATGATTTGGTCAGGGGAGTGGGGGGGTCAAGGCAGGAATTAACCTTTTGGCCAGGACTGAGGAGGTTAGTGATACTGCTCCAGAATTTTTTCGGATTGGATTTGTGGTTGGTTTGACGTTTAGAGTAGTAGGATTTGTGGTCAGAAGCAATTAGTTTTTTTTTTTTTTAATTTATTGGAAAGTTGTTTAAATTTTGTGAGGGTGTTGGATGTTTTACGTTTTTGGTAGAGTTTCCATGCTTTGTCACACGTATGCATGAGAGCTAATGTCTGTTTGGAAAGCCATGGGGAAGTAATAGATTTTACACTTTTACTTTTGGGAGGAGAGAAGGAGTTTAGAATGTTAGTAAAAGTAGTGTTAAAGTAATTAAAAGCATTGTTAAGAGGAAGAGTTTTCAGAGGGATCCATTTTATTAATTTCAGGTTATCTGAAAAGGATTGTAGGTTGAAATTTTTGAGGTTGCAGGTTAAGATATAGTTATGCTGTAAATGTATGGTGGATGGGGTGTGACTAATGAAGGCAGGCGAGTGGTCACTAAGATAATCAGGTAAAGTGCTGCTATCTGAGATATTTTTGGGGTAGGAAACTAAAATCCAGTCTAGAATGCTTCCAGAGGAGCTGTCTTTATTGGGTCTAGTAGGAAAGTTAACTAATTGGGAGACGTTGTATAAGCTGATTGCTGGGAGGAGGTGATTGACAGAATGGAAGTCCAGTTAATGTTAACATCTCCTAGGATGATTGTTTCATTGGAGATATCAGCTGAGAACCAGGTAAGTATGTCCTCTAGAAGGGGAATGTTATTTGCAGGAGGGATGCAAAGGGTGGCTATGACTATGTTTTTTGTGGTTGTTGATTTTTAGGAGGGGTAGGGTTATTTTGGCTGTACTGAATTTTGGTATTCTGTTAGTATATGGTGTTACTGTTAGGGAGGAGGAAAAGAGCAAAGCTACCCCACCTCCTTTCTTTTGGATTCTGTCATTTCTAATGATTTTGTATTTGGAGGGGATTTTGCAGTCTTTCAGATGTGGTTTGAGCCATGATTTTGTGACTGCTACTATGTCAGGGCAGTTGTGAGTGAGCCAGGCATGGAAAGTAGGTAGTTTGTTGCATAGGCTTTGGGCATTAATGGTAGTGATAAGTAGAGATTTGTGGGGAAGGAAGGTAGGGGTTGGAGGTTGATTTGAGTGCTGGTTTACAGGAGGTCCGGGGTTGGTATGAATGTTGCCAGACAGAAGGATAGAGATGAGTTTGAGGATGTGGCTTAGAAGTTTAGAGGCAACATTAGAGTCAGGGTTGAATGAAAGCATGCATAAGGTATTGGGTTGTGATGGATGGGGTGGATGGTTGGGTAAGTGAGGAACTTGATGGTGAAGAGGAGAGAGTCATCGGTTTGGTAGAGATGAGGTGAAATGCAGGAAGTGAAGCAGGGTTCTATTCTGGAGTGTAGAGAGTTAGTATGTAGGGGAGGGGAATGGTAGAAGATAAGGAGATGGGTTAGGTGGAATAGGAGGCAGAGAGAGAGGGAAAGGAGGATTTGGAGTAAAAGGGCTACAGGTGTGATATGCTTGGTTGTGATAGGGTGGGGGTGGAGGTGAGGAGTAAGGAGTGATGTGTTAAGTTGTGTGTAAAGAGAAGGTAGTGATATGCAGTAGTAGGTTAGTCTGGAGTAGGAGTGAAGGAATTGATGTCTAGAGAGAGATAAGGTGAATTATGAGGAGTAGGTGGAGTGGGGAATGATATGTTGAGCAAAGTGGAGTGAGTCAGGGGAGGTGATAGGTGATGTGGGTGGGGTGGAGTGTTGTTAAGATGATTTGCTTGTGGGAGTGGTGTAGTGGATGTAAATGTAGAGGTAGTGGGTTCATACCTCTCAACTTGGAACCATCAAAAATCTGGACAAGGCCCATGAAAAATAGGTACAAATCTGTACACTGATAAAAATATAATTTGCATACATGAGTACGTAACCCCACCCACTCCAATGGAATTGTGGGATACTAACTTTGAAACACAAACTAAAGAACAGACAACCAAAATATGGCACCAGAGTCCCGCTGCAGCCTTCCAATGCCCTATTACCTGGCTATTTCACCCCATTTACAATAAACACTAATGTGTGCATTCTGCTTTACTTCTACAATGATTATTTGGATTTTATTTTTTCATTTTGCAGCACATCAATGCACAAACACTAGCAGACATCTGATAAACAAAGCAATACTGTCTCATAATGAAAACAGACTTGGCATTAAAACTTCTCTGCCCTTGAAACTCACATTCATTGAAACTGCACCACATCCAAAGAAAATGCATCTGGCCAGTGGTGGATAAAGATTACCTTTGGGCTGTTTTCACATCACTGGCCCCTTGCACACAAAACAAGAAACATACGTGCGTTTGTTTCTTTGACACACCTTCCTGACTTTATTAAGTTATATTCCTTGTATAACACAGCACACCTGTTAGAGCACATTTTAAAATTTCTTGTTTGAACATTTTTCCAGTAGGCTGTACTGTAGGCAATGAAAGAAAATGCATGAACCATTAATTACAAAACTACCCAATTCAGAACGTTTCCATCATAAAAGTGTACCACACCCAAACTATAAATAGAATGTCAGTAGTGTAAGCCATAGGCATCTTACAGCTTCTTACACTTATTTTCAATTTCAGTTTTTTTTTTTGGGGGGGGGGCAAAAGGTCAAAAACCAGGGACACATTTTAAACATTGCTTGTATAATTTTGGAATGTTGCTGGAATAAAATGTGTTACCACCATGCATCTCACTGGTAAGTGTTGAACCAAGAACCCTATACACGAGGCTCAGTGCAACATACCACTATGCTAAATCAGCAATAAGAAGACTGAAACTTAATGGCTACCATTTAGTGAATTCAGTTCTCATGTCTCCCCATAGTTCTCAACCTCTTAGCACAAAAAACCTGGACAAACAAAGCCAATAATGTGGGAATACAAATACAGTTCTCACTTCTCATAGTTCTCAACTCTTAAAATAAAAAACCTGGACAAACAACAAAGCCAGTAATGGGGGGAAATAGAAATTCTGTTCTCACGTCTCACCATAGCTGTCATCTTTTAGCAAAAAAAAAATCTAGGCAGCACTCAGAAATGGTTGTGGCTAGGGACTTTAGGCAAAGGTACCTCTAGCCACCAGGTGTATTACTTTAACTCCTCAGTTCTCTTATGTGCCTCATTCCATTCGCTTAGTGTTTGTAGGACTCCTTCTACATATCCCACCTTTCTCTAAACTTTTCAGGTGTTTTCTTTTAACATTGCATTTGGACTAATATCTTATGTAACTTGACATCTTTATAGCTTCTTCTTCTACTTCCAGTGCTAGCATTTCCATATATCTTTATATAATTTGTGTATTCCACTGCTTCTCAAATTAGCTATTTTAGTAGGTGCTTTATCCTTATTCTGTTTTCTACTTTTTCTTTGCCTAGTTATGGGACAAAGATTTTTTTCATAAAATTAATCTAATGTTTTAGTGCAAATTTAGCACGTTACACTCTGCATTCACCATCTCTCAGCACAGAAAAAAATAAAAAGAACACACACGCACACACACACACACACACACACACACACACACACACACACACACATACATTTCTTTACCTGATTCCAAGTGCCTTTTCATTCTGTTCTCGCAGCCTGTCCCGAGTGTCTGCCAGCAGCTTGCAAAGTAAAGTCTATCTCGCATCCTGCCTTCTCGGCAACAGAGTGAAGAGCCAGCCTGTTCTAATTCCCACAGCCTGCCCAATTCTCAGAAGCAGAGTAAAAATCCAGCCTGTTCTAATTCCCGCAGGCCTACCCATTCTCGGCAGCAAAGTGAAGAGACTGAAGTAAAGTTCTAATCCCTGCCTTTCTGCTGTATAAGACACAGCAACAAAACTGCTGTTTAACGCCCGCCATCTGGAAATAATTATGCGAGCTCCTTGAGCTCAGTTACGACTGGCTGGTAGCCCTGCCAGTGCTGACATCATTGCGCACATGATGATGTCAGCTCCAGCAGCTCAAAAATTGAAAAAACAAAACAAAAAAAAGCATAAAAATCGGAAATGAAGGGGTGCCACTCGGGAATCGTGGCACCCCTTCATTTGGACCCCAAAACTCGGTAAAAAACGAGTAATTTGGTATGGTTGGGAGGTATGGTGGGGATGTGTGGGAAATGGGGGCAGGGCGGGGAGCGGAATGGGCAAAGCCAACTAGAAGGAATCTGTGAGACCAGAATGTCTGCAAAAACTATCAGTGAAAACACAACTGCTATTCGGAGGATAGACTA
The DNA here is from genome assembly GCF_019279795.1 of Protopterus annectens. NCBI lineage: Eukaryota > Metazoa > Chordata > Ceratodontiformes > Protopteridae > Protopterus > Protopterus annectens. Next base: position 621,400,676 of record NC_056729.1, on the reverse strand, counting down.
CAGGTAAACCTGAAATGAGTGCTGAGTGTGCGAGGTAGTGGGTAACAGGGTAGGTACACAGTAGGAAATGACTGAGAGAATGTAACAGAATCAAAATGCTGAGAGAACCGGGAACAGGGCAGTAGTACACAGAAGTAATTAAGCATATGAATGGAGGTATACTGCCATCTAGTGGCTAAATTAAGAAAGGCTAAATGTGGGTCATATAAAAGGAAAAATGCTGGGAGGGAGAAAGGCTGTGGGGGGAGTAGGGGTGGGAGACCGGCTTTAAACAGCCTGTGTGCACACTGTATGTTTAGGTAAAAAAGTTAATTATAAGGTAAGAACCAAGGTTAAGGTGCTTAACATACACTCTAATAGTGTAAATAACTGGCATATGCAGTATAGTCTACTGGTCAAGCTAAAGGGGCAGTGGCCAACTAAGTGAGAGGTCCTTAGAATGCACAGACTATTCAAATAGATTTTCAATCACACAGCAGCTATGAATGTAATGCTTAAAGTTAATATGCTGCAAGGTTCTTCATGATAAATATGCTTAAATTAAACAATGACAAAATTCTCAGTAAACTTGTAGGTGTAGGGCCTTGTGGCAGAGTTCCTGCAATACTGAGATCAGATGAAATGACTGCAGGCAATGAAACAATGAAAACATTCTCAGTAACTGTACTCTATGAATATCCCCTCAGTGGTGTCACCTCTTACACTCAGTCACTATCTTCCTTCATAGAGCAGAACCTGCGGTCACCTCGTCTGACTTCAATATTGCAGGAGTCCTGTCAAAAGGACCTACACTTGCAAGTTTACTGAGAATTTTGTCATTGCTTAATAGCCTGTGATCACTCAATCTGAATATGATATTGCTGGAGCTCTGCCACAAGACCATACACCTGCAAGTTTACTGAGAATATTTTCATTGTTTTAGTTTAAGCATATTTATCATGAAGAATCTTGCTGCATATTAACTATAAGCACTTACATGCATGTCTGCTCTATGACTGAAAATATATGTTGCTGGACAACAATATATAATCACAGGTTGTGATTGCATGGTAGTGAAAAAGTTATTCGGGGCAGGTAGTGTTATGAGTGCTCCTATGGCATGTGCATCGTGTACTGGCTTGTACAGCAGTTCTGGGATGGTGTGTGTACTATACGATTGAAACAGCTCCCTTGTCAAAGGAGCATTGATAATGTACTGCTCACTGTTGTGTGTGCATTAACATCTGTAGCTCCTTTTCAGCATTCTGACTAAATCAGATTTTTCAAATTATATTCACAATTCCTTTCTTACTACACACATTTATTTTAGTTATTAATTTTTGTAATATATGAATAATTTGTTGAACGATGATTGTGCATATTGCATGTAATTTCAGCAAATGTACAATTAAATTTGAAGTTCATATAAATTATATTATTTTATTTTTTAGTCAATGTTACTTTAAATTTTGAATGTATTTTTGGCACCAAAATGTTTTTAAATATCAGGCAGTTGTTCTTTAAAGTGTTCTGATGAAGTCCACTATTGTGTGGATGAAAGCGCTTAACCAGGATATGTTGTAATTTTTCTTCAATAAATTCAGAATTAACTTTATTTTGGTCCAAGCTTTGGTTTTACCATAGGAACGAGTACATTATGCCATCCTGTCTCAGCACTCTGTGAGTTATTTACGTTGTTGATGAATGACTCAAAGAGTCAACTAGGTTGAGCAGGCATGATCTAACTATCACAAAACCAAACTGCATGGGATCTAGAGTGTGGAGATTCCCTATATCCTTGTTAATTAGGTCCATGATGATATGCTCCATAGCCTTACATATCAGACTCATCAGGCTAATGGGGCTATAATTCCCAGGGTCTGTAGTTGTTCACCCTTTATGGAGAGGGATGACTATATCAGTGCACCATTAGGTAGGGACAAAGCCTGAGGTGAGGCTGTGATTGAACAGAGCACACAGATGTGGTGCCAGTTCACTTTGTAGTTCATATAGAACATATCCAGGGATATTATTGGATCCCATGGAAGCTATATTCTTGGCCTCAGACAATGCAGCTTTAACCTGTGCTGGAGTAATGCTGGGTGCCTGGTATTCCTCCGATACTGTAATTGGTCCTTTAGGGTTGGAGTGGGGGGGTAAAGTTGATACTGAATCTGTCGGCCAGTATGTTGGCAATATCTGTTGACTTAGTACAGAAGGTACCATTGTGCAGTAACTCAGAGCAAACCTGGATATTGTCATGGAGATTCTTGATATAACTATAGAAGGCTTTGTGGTTGTTTTTAGTGTATCCCGCAATTTTGCTTTCATAGTTAGCTTTAGAAGTTTTGATTAGGGATCTCAACTTTTTGTTGAGGCTAATAAGGGAGTTTTTCCAGTCTTGGGACTTCACTTTTTTCTGCAATAGTTTCTTCCTTCTGTTGTAAAGTTTATTAATGGTGGGGGACCACCATATTGGCTTCCTTTTTTTGGAGGAGAGCATCTTGGTTCTGTTGGGTATGACTAGTTCCATGCATTTATGTATGTGTTCGTACAGTGTACTGGTGTATGATCCGGTAGTCATGCATCTATTTTCTATTGACATGGGTGCCTTGAAGTTAGCCACCTCTGTTTTTAGGAGCCCAAAGTCAGCTTTGGAGAAGTTTTTCATGGTGGTCACCTTTGCAGGGGGTGTGGGTGAAATGTGGATTTCTATGGTGATTAGTTTGTGGTTGGATCTAACCAGGGAGGAATTGACTATTGGTGTAGAGTAACAGTTGCCCATGTTAGTAATAACTAGGTCAAGGATATTGCTTCCTCTAGTGGGGGTAAGAATGAGCTTGTCCAGGACATTGGAATTGATAAATTCTAGGAGGTGTTGGGCCAGTGTATTGGTGCATGAGTAGTTTTCCCAATTGATGGAGGAGTAGTTTAAGTCACCTAGTATGAGAGTGTTAGGTTGGACCCTAATAGTTTCCAGGTGTGCTTAGGAATGTGGAGTGAGAATCTTGGGTAATGGTTGGGGACCTATAGCAGGCCACGACCTGAATCGCCTTCTTATCCAATATTAGTTGTACCTGAAGTATTTCAGATGTGTTATGCTGGGCTACTATTCTGGAGGTATGCATATCCTTTATGAATATGGAGACACCACTGCCTTTGGAGCTTTGCTCAATGTTTTGGGGATGAAAGGTGTGGAATGAGTTATAGCCTGGTAATGCAAGTGTACTTTTTGCTGCTTTAAACCAGGTCTCCATTACAGCACAATTGGCAATGTTCTCCATTTTGAGGAGTGCTTTGAGCAAGTGCATCTTGAGATTTAGACTTCTAACATTGAGAAGCATGACCCTCAGACTGCATTTATTTATAGCTGTTATGGTGGTAATTTGGTCTTTGGTACATTGCCTAAAAAAGACACTATAGCAGTGGCAACAGCCTTAGCCAGTATCCAGAAACCCAGGAGTGACAGATGCAAGCCATCTTTGGCAAAGCATCCAGGTCTGTCAATCATGTCATCCTAAGAAGACAGACACTGGATCCCCTTAGAATGATACCAGAAACTTAGCCAATTGTTGAAGTCAATCATTTTCTGCTTGTACTGCGGTATCATTCTGAGCAACAGTAGGATGCTGCTCAGGGATAGGGTCATACCTGCCTAGGCCACATAATCTGGAGCTCCTCCATGTCTCTTTTCATGTAATCCAGGGAGGTGCATCTCAGGTCATTCACACCCACATGGACAGTGATAGAGTCATATTTTTACTTGTTGTGGAGTGACCTGAGTGTGTGTGTTATGTGTCGGATTCTGGCACCTGATAGACAGCTGACTGTTATCTTCTCCTTATTCAACTTAGTGACTGTGACATCCGTGTGCCTCACTATCGAGTTGCCTTTGATTAGTGTATTGGGCAAGCTGTTTTGCCTTAGGGGCTTAGGTTGAGGGGAAAACTATGCAGGTGAGCTATGTGTCTTGTGGTTTGTGCTGTGTTGTGGTGGATGAGTGCATTTCTGCCTTGGAGGTCTCTGCTGTTTAGGTAGATTTCTATCGAGAACCTCTGTGATGGTGGGTGTATGGTTTGTGTTTTTATGTGAGAGCTGTGATGGTGGGTGTTCTGGATGGCTATGTGTTGCATGTGGTGTGGTGCAGGTGTTGACCTTCTCCTCTTGACCAGCTATTCCAGTCTTGGCTTGAGAGTGCATGGCTTCCAATTTGGACATAAATGTACATCTTTCACAAGTCTGAGTGTTGGGAAGTAAGAAGAGAGGGTTCTCTGTGTACTCTTGTTTGGCATCTACTTCTCTGAAGTACAGGCCAACACTAAGGGACTCTGGCTAACAAAGTTTGTAGATGACTGCAAACCGGGAGCCATTATTGAATCCCTAAATTATGTGGATATTCTACAAAAGGGCATTACAGAAACAGATGCTTAGTGCCAGAGCCATGGGCTCAAGCTTAATGCCAAGAAATGTACAGTAATCCCCTTTGGGAAAAAAACATGCACCCATGAATTACCACATAGGTGGCAGTACACTAAACACCGAAAGTGTGATGAGAGACTTAGGGATACAGGTGGACAGTGGTCTCACTTTCGATAACCACATCACCACAACAGTCAGGAAATCCTTCTATGTGGCACACCTCATCACTAAGGGCTTTTCATCCAGAAAAAAAAGAGGTCATTGTCCCACTGTACTCATCCCTCATTAGACCCATTATAGAGTACAACGCCCTGTTTGGTATGTACCTCACAAGACATCTGTAACAGCTGCAAAGGCCGCAGAAATACCTCACTAAAAGAATCACAGGCCTAAAGCAGATGTTCTATGCTGACCATCTAAAAAAACTCCAGCTATACTCTGTGGCATATTGTCTACTCAGAGGCAATCTCTGCTTAACATACAGGGCCATGTCAAACCCTGAGCTGTTTGACATGCTCCACTTAAAGAAATCCCAATCCCTCAGAGCCACATGCTCCAGGGATCTAAACTTTGTAATCACAATGAACAAAACATGCTGGAGGGATAGGTTCCTGACCCAGAGACTCCCCATATTCTGGAATAGAGTGCCCATACATGTCAAGCAGAGCACCTCCTTGGACCTCTTCAAAAGGAACCTTGACGATTGGATGGGAGATAGGAAATTCACCCCAGGAATTGCGTCAGTCACCCTGCTAGACAGGGGCCCAGGGAAGTAAATATTGTGGGAAGAAATATCCACGGAATTGCTATGGCTAGGCTTGTGTAGACCCTAGGGCCGATAGCCTAGTACCAACCTATGAACCTATGAAACTATACATGAGGCAGTAGCTACACTACCTCAGAATGCCCAAGTTCACCAGGATAATAGGAGAAACCCACAGAACTGACCTTTATACATGTCAGGAGGGATGGTCATTATTACTAAGTACTGGAGCTGTTTCCTTATATATTCCTTTTACAGGAAAAATGTCACTCAAGGTGTCTAAGTCTGCACAGAGCACTGCCAGACACTTGAGTGGAAACTAATACGTAGACCCTGACAATTTAAGGATGCAGTATTTAGGCAGATATTCTGAAATTGGAAAGAAATCAAGCAGTACTTACTGAAAAATAAAGAATTTGCTTGTCAAGAATGATGAAAAGACTATTTTTGTTTTTTTTTATTTTTGTGCATACATTATATATTATCATTGGCATTAATTTTCATTACATCAGTATGGCAGGATTTATGTTAGAAATGATTCTTTGACACTTTAGCACATTTGCCGGCACTATATGAGTACAGTTCCCATTTCCCCTACCCTCTTAATTACTTCTGCATTACAAACAGTACTATTTGTGCACGATTCCACTATTTTAATTTCCCACCTTCAGAATTCTTTCACTGTACTTGCACTTAATATTTCCGGGCTACAGCATGTGCTTGTATATTAGTTTTTCTTATAGGTAAGCTGTTTTGTTTACATTCTGTGCTTGTGCTTGCAAGCACCTTTCCATGGCTGCTAACACTGTTGCTTACCTTTCCATGGCTGCTAACACTATTGCTGACCATGAAAAAATTCTTGCAAATGTGCAGGTGCAATGAGCAGCATGCATGTTCGATTTGCATTGCTACTCATTGAGCTAACATGCATAAAACCTGTAGGCTTAGTCAAATCCTACATGGATGTTAATGAATTCTAGGGATACATTTTTTAAATCTTAATTTTTACCATTTATTCAATATCCTTGCATCATTCAACAGTCATTCTATTAAATTGCAAAGTATTTATATCCAACACCATCAGTTCCTAATGTTATCTCTTTATTCACCTCCTTTAATACATGCTTCAGCTCATCATCTGATTCATTCTTAATACTCTTGCCTCTCTTTTTCCCTTTTACATTCCATCTCTATATACACTTCTTAAGATTTCCTTCCTGAAGTCCTTGTGAATAGGATATATACATATATAGTTATATATGCACACACACACACACACACACACACACACACACACACACACACACACACACACACACACACACACACACACACACACACACACACACACACACACACACACACACACACACACACACACAGACGTGCATGTGCGTGTGTGTGTGTGTGTGTGTGTGTGTGTGTGTGTGTGTGTGTGTGTGTGTATAAACTGTATCTCTGAGAAATGTAGTGCTCTGTCATACTATATTCACTAAAGTTTAAAGTACACCCCCCTCATTTACTCTGATAGTTTGAAAGTTCTATATTTCTGAGGTTTGTGACTACATTCCTTGCAATTTCAAATGGCATCTTCTCCTTAAACAGTAATTTAGTTGTTAAATCAAATAATAAGTAACAAGTGTGTTTCCTGAAATACAGAGATATTTGTTTGTTTATCTTATTTTATTTTCATTATGTTTTTAACTAGGTAGGTGGGCCAGTCAGTGTCCCTTTCCAGCCATGACATGGGCCAGTTATAAATTTCACAAGCATTATACGTATTAGCAGATCAGAGTAAATACAATTTACAATACAGCCATTCCCTGGGATTCAGTAAGCTTCCATGCAGGAATAGCTTATTCCTGCATGGAAATGACCATTTAAGAGCAGCACGGTAGCACGCCATGCATAGTTATGAAGGTGCGCTGCCTCTGCTCCTAAATGGACACAGAGCGTGGATAAGTGCAGAGGGTGTGTCTGAGGGCAGAACTCTCACAGTATACATGCCCCTGCACTCAAGAATTGCCGTTCAGCAATTACAGTGAGCAAGAATGCTCATAGGGGGTTGCCACCTCTTCAAATGCCCAAAGTGGGACTGTTAGTGTACAAACCTGACATGTCACAGGACAAAACACACCCACAGCCATTGCAAAGGTCAAAGCCCCACTTTCCTGGAAAACCTTACGCTCATAGCAACAGAAACATGCCAGGATTTCTGTAAAATGTGCAGATGCATGCAGAAATCCACAGCAATAAGTGAAATCTGTCCCTTCTTAGCGAAAATAACACTAGAAATATTTTTTTTATTCAACTGATTAAATTTAACTGTGGCTGAGCGGGTTTGCCCATTGCTTAGCTACATATACTCTAGCTTAAATGGCACAAGAAGGTAAATAGCAAGATACATTCAATCACAACAGTACTGCAATACTGTAGGGGTAAGAATGTTCGCTTTGCAAAAAATCATTCCCGGCTCGATCCTCACTATAATAGGTTCATAGGTAGGTATTAGGCTATCAGCCCAAGGGCCTATGCAAGCCTAGCCAACAAGGTTCCCTGGCTTACGCCACCCAATAAAGTTATTTTCCTGTGCCACTGTTAAGCAGAGACACAGAAGTGATCCCTGGGGTGTATTTTCTATTTCCCATCCCCTCATCAAGATTTTTCTTGAAGAGTGCTAATGAAGAACTTTGCTTGACATGGATGGGTAGCCTGTTCCAGAGTATGGGAAGTCTCTGGGATAGGAAACTATCCCTCCAGCATGTCCTGTTTATTGTAATGACAAGGTTTAAGTCCCTAGAGTGTGTAGGCTGGAATGATTGGGATTTCTTTAGGTGTAGCATGTCCAACGGCTCTGGGTTTGACATAGCTTTATATGTTAGGCAGAGATCACCTCAGAGTAGGTGATATGCTACGGAGTAAAGCTGGAGTTTTTTGAGGCGGTCAGTGTAGGGCAATTGTTTGAGGCCAGTAATCCTCTTTGTGAGGTACATCTGTGGCCTTTCCAGCTGCTGCAGATGTCTTGTGAGGTACATTCCAAAAGGGACGTTGTACTCTATAATGGGTCTAATGAGTGATGAGTAGAGGGTAACGATGACCTCTTTTTTCCTGGACGAGAACCCTTTTATGATGAGGTGTGCCACGTAGAAGGACTTCCTGACTACTGTGGCAATGTGACTATCAAAGGAGAGACTACTGTCCACCTGGGTCCCAAGGTCTCTTATCATGCATTCAGTGTTAAGTGGATTGCTGCCTATGTGTTAGTTCATGGGTACAGAGTTTTTACCAAAGGGGATGACACTGCACTTTTTGGCATTGAGCTTGAGGCTATGGCTCTGACACCAGGCATCTGTCTCAGAGAGGCCCTTCTGTAGGATGATCACATCATTTGGGGATTTGACTATAGCTCCTAGTTTGCAGTCATCTGTGAACTTTGTTAGCCAGAGGCCTTCTGTGTTAGCCTGTACTTTAGAGAAGTAGATACCAAACAGGAGCGGTCCCAGGACGGAACCCTGTGGTACTCCACTTGTCATTGGTTTGAGGTCAGATCTGGAGTCTGCAACTTTTACAGTGTGGGTTCTGTCAGTGAGTCAGTTGGCAACCCATCTTGTGACGTAGGGATTTATGCCTAGTTTATTGAGTTTAGCTATAATTCCAGAATGGGAGATGGTGTCGAAAGCCTTGGCAAGGTCAAGATAGGCTGTGTGAACCACTTTACCCTCATCTACGGCTTTGGTGACTGCCTCAAAGACGTTGATCAGGTTTAGGAGACATGATCTGCCTTTCACAAACCTGAACTGTGTGGGATCCAGAGTTTGGAGGTTACCAATGTCTTTGTTTATGAGTTTCATGATGATACGTTCCATGGCTTTGCAAACCAGGCTCATCAGGCTAATGGGGCAGTAGTTCCCGGGGTCTGTCATGGCTCCTCCTTTGTGGAGTGGGATAACCATCACAGTGCGCCATTCAATGGGCACAAAGCCTGAGTTGAGGCTATGACTGAACACAGTACTTAGGTGGGGTGCTAGTTCATTCTGTAGTTCGTGTAGGATGCAGCCTGGGATGTTGTCATGTCCCATGGATGTTGTATTCTTGGCTTTGGAGAGTGAGGTTTTTACTCATTACTGTCACCCACACTGTGCTACATAATAAAACTGTCTAGGAATCCCTGAATAAGACTATTGTAATTACAAGGTCAGACTGTAAAACCATGGGAGACTTATAGACAGAAATCAGTGAAGGGATACACAGCAATATCTAAATAACACACTCAACTGTGATGTACACTGTTTTATTTTTAGCAGACACAGCCATGGTTCAAATCCTGGGAGTGGTAATAAGCTGTATGCAGAATCATACCCCTCAACTGTACAGATTTGTTCAGAATGTCCAGATAATTGGCCCATATCCACTGCCTGTTACCTTGTCCCCTGGCAAATCAGTGTGATGATCTCTGAAATTTAGGCAGTTTTTAATGACATATAACTGGCTGCCAGATCTGTAAATATTCAGAAAATGTATGTGAAAACAAACCTGTCATTGTAGCAACTCACCAAAGTTTATGAGGGCAATTGTCAAAATATGTCCCAGTTCCTCCTGTATGTTGTCAAGCCTTGACCAGAGTGTGTGCAATAAGAGATTGAGAGGTATGTGTATAACATCAGCCTGGAATCTGGGAATATGCGTAGAAACAGTCAGGCAGTGGTAACAAACAATACTTCCACAGGTATAGCAGATAAGAGGTGTATACTGCAGATAAAACACAATTCACGTATATAGTTGTCTGCAAACATACCACTGTCCAAACTAAGGCCATACGGTAGTGTAATAATATCTGTAAGGTACAGATTACAGCAGTGACTAAGAAAGTAGTGAGAACTACATTGTTAATTGACATCTCCCTCTCCCCCCACCATATCTGCAACAATAATCTAAACACAGAACTCAATGGGTATGTGTACAATTAAATCTACTGGTGGGACATATGTCCTATTGTTTGATAAAAATTGAACTGTGTTTCTATGAATGTGCCATGTTTAAATACTCTCACATCGGTGGCATGCTGCCATCAATGTAACCTGCATGTTGTTGTAATGGCCACTGTGGTTCCATATATGCATGTGTTCTGTTTGCTATGCAACAGTTCCATATCTGGTGTTTTGGGTTAATGGGAATATCTATGTATGCTGTTATACCTAATCCTGGAATGTGTTGACTATTACTAACCCCGTGGGAGCAGGTGCGGACAGGAAACTGTCAACCATCATCAGGTCCGGGTTCTGGTGTGCAGCGAGCTAGACAGGGAGTTTGGAGATCAGCTACGCCAGCTTGAGGGCTGCATGGCGCATTTAGAGGGTCAGCCTACCCCTCCAATCCAGCCCCCAGCACAGCCATCTTCGGAGCCATGAAGGTGCAGTGGTGACTGCCCATGGATGGGGATGTCAGTCTCACTGTTTCCATTTGGGGGATCATAGTTTTCCGACTTCCAAACACCCCTCCCCATCCAAGGTGTTTACCCCCCACGTGTCATATACCACCCCTGTTTGCTGTCTTGTCTGTCATCCTATCCAACCTACCTTCCCAAATATACCTACTATCCTTCCTATCCTTCCCCAACATCCCACTCTCAAAAAAAAAGAAAAAAGGGAAATCTGTTCCCCCCCAAAAAATCTTGCCCCATACATAGCTGTCCATTTCTCACATGTGTCCACTGGACACATGCAATCTGGTCTAACTGGCTTCTCAACATATTATTGTTGTCCTCATCCCTCTCTGACAGGTTTGAGTGTCCAAATCTACCTCCAAATCAGTGTGTATGCACAACTGTTGCTGTAGAAGAAATAGGGAGCTTTGGACCTTCCCTAAACCTGTTCTGCACATCCCTAGCTATTTTCCCTACTGTCTTTCCCTCTTTGTGCCCCTTTTTCACAACTTTCCTATCACCTCTTTTTCTTTTCTTTTAAAGAAATTAGCACAGGGGTAAGTGGGAGAAAGCACTTTTAAGCAGCAGTAAGTGGATTTAATCCTGTTTACGCATGGGTAAGCAATGCCTACACAGGATATGCAATTTCAAGGCTGAATGTAAGAATATTTAACTGGAAGTTAGCATTGCTTACCATCTCACAAACCTGTGCAAACCCACTTACAACTGCTTAAAAGTGCCTTAATCACTCTGTATCCAACAGCCCTTGTTTTGCCCAGCAACAAAATAAACAGCCTTTGCAAATCTCAAACCCAGGACCCTGCATACCATAGCCAACACAATTTACCACTAACCCATGTCAGACATAAACAACTTGGTTGTTTTCTCAAATGTATCATCCAGCACAGTCATTCAACAGTAGAAGAAATTAATTTATATATGTAGATGTATGTATATATACATATAAATATATATCTATAAATATATATATATATATATATATATATATATATATATATATATATATATATGTCTATATATGTATGTATGTATATATATATATATATATATATATATATATATATATATATATATATATATATATAAAGAACACAACAAATATATATATGACCAAAGGCACCGTTAATGTGAGTAAGGGGGCCCAATTTAAGTACCTCTTGTAATTATTGATATCATCCCCTCCTCCACAGCCAAACAGATCTGCTTTGCAACCCAATTTCAATACTTGCAAGTCTCATACCCAGGACCCTAAACAACATAGCCACAAGAAGTTAACAGTAATCCATCTCACCTGTACAATGTCAGGATGGTATCAATAAGATATCATGCAGAACAGTCTGTCTACCATAGGCAATGCACAATGTGGAAGCAGTAAACATTCCAGTGATACATATATACACACACACACACACACACATATATATATATACATATATATATATATATATATATATATATATATATATATATATATATATATATATATATATATACATATATATATAGATATATATGTCTATACATATATTACTACGTATATATACATATATATATATATATATATATATAAATATATATATATATATATATATATATATATATATATATATATATATGAAGATGCATATTTAGAGGGTGCACAGCATATTGAACAGCCAGTATTCCTACAGTTGCCACCTTTTAAAATGGCAGTGTCTGATTCTCTCATAAAAAAGACAATTATTGCATGAAACATATACCCACAGAGTAGTCAAAGGATATGACACCACACACAGGTTTGCATACATAAGAAATGTTTATTTGTGTACTATTTCAGTTGTATATGCCATATAGCTGTTAGGTGTTTGAAATACATACTAACTGTGTAATGCAACTCTTAAGCAAAACATTTTATACAGTAACCTGAAAGCATAACATATGTTGCTGTGCAGGGCAAAGCCTTCAAGTAGTACAACAGTAAATAAACACTGGTCCAGAAGAAAAAAATCATTCAACAGTAAGTAATACAGATGTAGTTCAGCAGCCTCCAATTACACTCTGTACTCAACCGCTAGGGGGAAAAGAATTAAGTTGTCACAGTGAAGATGTATCTGTTACATAATGCTTAACTTAAAACATCACTATCACACTGACAAACAGAACTGTCTAAAAGACAATAAGCACTAACCCACCAATGTTCCCAAGGTGAAATGTATGAAAATGTACAGCCATATACCTTAAGGTGTCTTACTACTGATATCCCTCATATGTTGTAACAGCCTAGGTTATATATGGTACATACCCCTCCCTCATAGAATGACTTAGAAGGGCATATAACAGTGTTGCATACACTGATGTCTGGACTGTACAAGGACACACACATTTTGTTCAGCTGTAGCCAACATATATATATATATATATATATATATATATATATGGACCCTACCCCACAATATGTATAGGGGTCCACAACATCACTGGAATGATGGCAGGAATGCCAGAATGGCATTATGATAGGCCACTACTTAACCTCTTACTGAATGACATATGGACAAAGCCTGGTATATAGGTGGAGGACAGAGGCTGGAACACAGGGCCATATCTGAAATATTGTTATTATACACTGAAAAGGTTGCTGGTGTTACAGGATTGGTTGCAACATACCCTTATTCAGGAATATGAAGTCAGAAACACAAATGGATGTAGCCATGTACTGACAGCACTCAACAGACAGAATGCCAGTGATATATCTGAGACAAGAACTGTGTAGTGAACAGACAAAACATAACAGCCAATTCTTTGGCCAGCATGTAGATAGGCCCACAGCTGAGAGTTATGCAGACAGACTGCATTTCATGCTAAACTAGTATGTATACACAAACCCAGTAAAACTAGCGGTATACAACGTATATAACAACACTACTCACACTGTAGGTCTGGAATCTTATACAAATATGTAGTTGGCCTGTGTCTGCAAATCCTGTTGTAAGAGGTACTGCTACCTGCTGTCTGTAACACTGCTGCCCACATGCAGGAAGGATGTCCTCCATACAGGAAAGGAAAATGGACAATGCCCAAATGATTTAGTAATTGATAGTAGTGGGTTGCCATGAAGTGGTAATTGGAAGTACTACACAGCTGGCTGCATGCAGGTAGCAAGTGGTGGACTCTGATTGGTGTAGTGGCCATCACCTGATGAACATAATAGTGGGACAAATGGCCTACAGTAGGGACATGTCTGAAACATCACCTTTATACAGTGCTACAACAGTGTATATACCACTATTACAATGGCAACTGTTACAGATCTATACAATGGCATATTACAATACTGCATTCCACAACCCTTGCAACCTGTAATGTGGTCCTAACATGAGCAATGAATGTGTAATATGGAATCGTATGTTAGGACAGTAAATATGGGGAATACATACCTTCACAAACACTGGAAGCATACGTATGCATACACTCCAAATAACATATTGTGGAAGCAGCTTTTGAGGTACTGACAGCATGCACTCTTCATGAGTATGGACCTTCCAGCAAGTACAGGTCCTCAATGTCACACCAAGAAATGGTCTGCTGTCCAAGACGTTTGGCCATCAAATGTGCCCACTTACCTGTAACAGAGGCAGCTGTCATTTGCATACATCTTACAAGCCATGGAATTGATCCCATACCCAACATGTAGCACCCAGGGGTTGTACACGTAGCCTTACCTCACCATTGCATATACCATGACAAACAGTACAATCATGTATGTGGCGAGGATGTATGGGACAGGATTAATGTAGAAAATAAACAGATTGCCATCCAAGACAGATGACTTCACATGTTTCAAACTGGTCATGCAGGCTGCCTAGTAACATGCCACAAAACTGAGGGAGTTACAGTAATGTCTAGCAAGTACTGGCTGTGCAGTACCTGTGTCGGCAATTGCCTGTACTCTGCATAAGTGTGGCCCATGAGTTAGGGAAATCAGATGGGACAGTTATTCCACAGTAAACATCAGCCAGGGCTCTCTATAGGTAGCATATGCATAACATCAAAAGTCCCCCAAAGGCATGTGTTGCAATGTGTACTGGTGTACCAAGACCAAGTTGGAAACCTACAGACAGTATCAATTAAGATAAATGTGCTGCACAAGCAACACCTCACACCACCACAGGCCTACCATGCCCATCTGTACCTTGCTGGAGCCAGTGTACACCTGTATATTTGCCATTCGTTAGCAGGGACTAGGCCAGTACACATGGTGTTCAGAGTATGGGACGCTGCAAAATGACACACATGTGTAGGCCGTAGTTGTCAATCATCTGCAAAAAGGCTGAGGATGGGGAGGGGTTGTCATCCTGAAAGACAACAGTGCACTGAAGCAGAGATCCAAAGCTAGCTAAGAATGGCTGTATCTGTACACAGCCAAGGTCATGAATTGTAGCAGACATAACCTTGACTCCACAGAAATAGTGACGGCACTGTGTAACCTCCAAGGGCTGTACACATGAGTTGACCTTGCAATCATGAAGAATTGGGGGATATTTGTAGGGCAGAGTGATCAAATACTGGAAAATGCAGATAGCCCATGCTAGTATACCCCTTCCAGGAATAGTGACTGCTGTAGTACACATAAAACTTGGTGCAATAAACCATCATGATAAAGGTGTGCACACATATGCACACATAAATTGTATGCAGCTCAATCAGCATCTGCTCAACTAACACATTTGTTTGATACTGCATTTGATTGCACAGGTCATATGTCACATATTAGGTTTGTGTAATGTTAACATATGCAGTAATGTGCCCCATGGTGTATTGGAAAAGAGGGAACCATATCAGTAAGGGTGTGTACACTCCCCATAGTTACAGTAAGGTTTGAAGGTTGTCAGTGTAATTGTATTTTATTGGCCATACATGTGCCGCTGATGATGAGGTCTGTAAATCAGACATCAGGCATTCACAAATGACAGCTGTCCACATATCATCCCAGGTATATGTTGGACAAACACATAGGGGCTGTGATGAGCAGAGCAAACATAACTGACACACATATATACATTCAGCAATGGTGTGTACACCTGAGAGTATGGTGCACAGTACATGCCAGGGTGCCGAACTGGTGCACAGTAATACTGTTTACATGGTTGCAGTGTGTTCCAGGGGAAGGGGCATTACCTACTAACACAATCCATGCATCACAGAGATGTATAATGTTGGTAACAGAGATTGACATTAGCTGCATTGCATGCTGTTGAATGCTATATGTCATGCATGTTGACAGGTGGGTGATGAGAGGTCTCTGTGTAATATCTTTGTGCAACCTCACCTGTAAGTGTGTATGTGTGTGTGTGTGTGTGTGTGTGTGTGTGTGTGGGGGTGTAATTTGTGTGTAAGTGCTATCTGGTGGAGTGGAGGAGGCTTGATGTATGTAGAATGCGTGTGTGTGTGTGTGTGTGTGTGTGTGTGTGTGTGTGTGTGTGTGTGTGTGTGTGTGTGTGTGTGTGTGTCCATGTATGCAGATGTGTGAGTGTGTGGTTGTTCATACCTCTCAACTTCCCTTAGAAATTGTGCAGTAGATGGAAATGGACAGACACATTAGACATCAGGAATACTTTTCTGAAATGTAATCACAGGAAAGCTGATATAATAATAAAGTCTGCAGCATGAAAGATACATTGGGAGGGATAACTAGACACCAGGGATACATTTTTAATTGCAATCAGAAGAAAGGTGAAAGAATATCCAAGTATGCAGCCCTAAAGATGCACTGGGGAATTACTAGACAACACCAGAGAGTGTTTCCAAATATTACTGTAGTCCATATAAAAGGTTAATAGAGCAACAGGTCTTGCATCTACTGAACAATAGTTAAGTATGAGACTCCAGTGCATGACATTATTGACTGACTGTAGTAGCCCATAACATATGGGGGCCATGCTCAAGATGTCTGGGCAAAACCAGGGTGAACACTTGATGACATCAGGGAGTCTTTGAAAAAAATGACTCCAATCAAGTTAAAGAGTTAATGGAGTAACAGGTCATGTTTTGTGATCACTTTTCTGAGCAATTAGATACATTCATGATTGGTATTATTGACTGTAATTATTCAGGACTGATGCAGGATGGGGAAAATAAGAGAAAAAACTAGGGATATTCTGTAAACTCAGGGGCAGGTAAGTAGTATGGCGGAATTTCAGTGTGTGTGTGTGTGTGTGTGTGTGTGTGTGTGTGTGTGTGTGTGTGTGTGTGTGTGTGTGTGTGGGTGGGTGTGTACTGTTAAGCAATGACATGCAGATCTTAAAGTGCATTTCTTGTTTTCCCCTCACAGGTGTTGAGGTGGGTCAGGGTACCTCCTGCAGGCAATCTGATATTGGTGCCCATACAGACACTGAAAATGATGATAGGTGTGTTGAGGCACAGGTGGGGTTGTCAGGGGCTGAAGCTGCACCATTGTTTGACATCCCACTGTTATCCACCCCATCCTTGCACACAGTCACATTGCCTATACATACCCCATCATCAGTGGTCATAGCTGAGGGACAGTTGGAGGTTGGTGGCATGGGACAGGACAGTGTGGTATCTATGGCATGTGTGTCTGGACACAGCAGCCATAGCTGGATGTCCGGTGGGGTATCACATAAGCAGATGTACAGGGGTGCTCATCAGAGGGCTGATGGTCATCATGCCACTGGCAGAAGTGCCACATCTGGTTCCACCAGACGCATGTTTCAGGCCATCATGGAGGTGAAGGCACATATGGAACAGTACACCAGACAGGCTCTGAGGCTGCAGAGAGCTACTTATTTAGCTGTTACTGACAACATCAGTGATCTTGCGGGTGCCCTCCATTATATCGCAGAGGTCATGGATAGACGGTTGGGTGAGATGGTGGGAATCCTCGACCATGGAATGTCTATGCTCAAGTATATGGTGAGAGTGGTGTGATGGCCACGTGGATGTAGGCCAGCAAACCAACAGCTGGAGGTCAATGTAGACATGCTAGAAATCAGAGCCACTCCTGCAGTGGCAGTACCAGTCCCCAGCACTGCAAGGGGTGCTGTCCACACCACAGCACAGTAGGCCATGTGCATGTGGCCCTGGCTGGTCCCAAGAGGGACCTGGATCCAGCAGACATATGTCATCATTAGGGGAGAGTACCATATTGTGGCTTGTACCTGGTGGTGCCCATGGAACACCTGGCAGGCACAATTCTCATGTCCATGGCTGGAGACGGTGAACTGCACACCCTGCCAGGTGCAGTCTGCAGCTGTCCAACAAACCCCAGTGTAGGGCAGCCACATGGCAGAACTTTGTTAATGCATACACATATTACCAACATAGCTAGGGCAACCCCATACCTACACACACCACATCACAACAGCCCAATTAATAATTAAACCCCTTCACTAACACACATGGTGTCAAACGTATGACTCAGCCTAGGTCTCTGGCAAACCAACAACACACTCTGTGCATATGATGATACCTGTGCCACATCCCTGTCATTCATAACATCAATGCAAGGACAGGCTAATATGGCTCTGATGCACAGGGTGACTGTACTATGGTGTACCAATATAATGCTGTGTAACGTGTTGTCAGCAGTAAAGTTTAGTGCTCACATGTCAGGAAGTGCAGTTGTCTAGCCATGATGCATTATAGTTGTTATTAACACTGAGAGACTGTGGTCTCCATAATGTATTCCTTTTGTGTTGTTGGTGTCTTTGTGTCAGCAGGATGATTATCTGCTGTTGTGTCCTACAAGGGGTATGGCATTGTGGTGATATCTTAGCTATGCCATATCCTGGGTACAGGTGAACACATGTCACAGTACTGTATAACAGTTAACTGCATGTGCCACATGGCTGATAGGTTTGGGGGTGTATACAGGTGAGTGCATGGTGGCTGATGTCAGCAGGCTTTTTACAGTGGACAATGGTAAGTGTACTGGGTGGTACACACCACATGTTTGTGTATAACACACACAGAGGCTTTGGTGTTGATGCAATAAACAGAGAATATGGTACACATGAATGTATGCACCTGTGCAAGGAACCCATTTTAGCCTATGTAATTCCACCAACACAGAATAGGCACAACAACACATTGGGAAATAAGCAGTCTGCTAGTTTAATGTCATTGGTGATGGTACTGGCAGGGTATATGTCCCCTTCCTCAATGTAGTGCAATCCTCAACTCTGTAAACATAGGTGTGCTGGTGTGGGTGGCACAGCTCTACTCTTTTGAGGGTGTGCTGTGCTGTAGAACAGCAGATAGTGTGATACACAACTGCTTAACCTGTTAACATGACCTGTACAGTATTATAGTCAGCTAAGTGGGGGGATACAGTCAACAGTAACTGCAATGATGGTGGCTGTGTCCACAAGAGCCACACCCAGCTATATATACCAACCCCCAGTATCGCTGTGCACCTATACAGTGGGGAAGAGGGCATTTACACATCTACCACTAGTTGTGATGAAATGTATTTCCACAGGATGATACCTATGAAATGTTAGCATTTGCCAGGCAGTTCTCAGACAGATGACCTCCTGGGACATGTATATTCTGCAAATGGAAGTAGATTCCTTTACATACACACACACTCTTACTTGGCAACAATGGGACTAGAACCCCTACCTAGGTATGTAGTGTTACTGATGTGTGTGTCCTTAATTGCACACACCACACAGCTTTTAGGATGAGGTGTGTTCCAGGTTACTTGTTACGTAAAGAACATCCCAGACCTGTACAGTACAGTAATGGGGGATGTGCTGGTTGTTTATGGGCAATGCATAGTGTGACATATTGTCATATACACATTAACAAACACATAACAGTCATACACACATCTGAGACACCTGGGCTTATCAGTGCTAACTAACTTGTCAGTGTGTCCATTCTGTTAGACATATTGCACACAGCACATGCATAACTGGGCTGGATAGTGTTTTCAGTTACCTTTATGGTTGATGGTGACAGTGATCCACATACAGTGGAACATAGGACATGTACCGGGGGTATCATGGTGTAAAGACAGTATACCCAGCACCCACACCCCACAGTGGATATTGTATGCACTGAAACCCATGATAATACTCTGACATACCCACCATCACACATTGACCAGGACTGCAATACAACCCCTTGTCTATCCCAAGAGTGCTACTACAGGGATATGCATCTAATGCACATGCCACAGGGATAGTAGGGTGATGCATTGCCATGGCTCTCCTACAGTAAGCAACATCACTATCCCTAATACTGTGTGGCAAGGTGTATTGTATTAGGAGGATGTGGCCTCAGAATTCTGTATCATACAAATATACACACATACACACACTTGCCAGAACTCAGAGGGTATCCCATGCCTATCAACCCATTTTCACAACAGTGTTGTGCTGGTTCTGCAAGCCCCAGGTAGCCCTTAGGGTGAAGAGTGTAACAAGGTACATGTAATGTCCAGTACAGCAGCAGCCGCATCTAACTATGGCAATGAGGGGTGCGGTGGGTGTGAAGGGCCTCAGGGTATTATCAACTACAGGTCTACAAACACACAGACACTGTTATTCTCAGTAATGCACACGTACACATTTGTCAGTACTGGGATCCATTGGTGCAGGTGTTTATAGGTGTGTGTACCAGGCTATTGTCCATGGAGAGATGGGAAGTGTAGGGGATGTGTGTACATTGGTATCATGCCACCTGCCATGTGTCAGCAGGCCATCTATTAACAGATACCAAAGGGGTGATCCTCAGGGTGAGAGTTACATGAAGCATCCACTGATCTGGTTGCCTCTTGCAGAGGGCCAGTGAGGTGCTCCAGTTGACATGTATGCAACATGTATTACATAACATGGTCAGTCTCTGTCTTGGAGACCTGTACCCAAGCATGGTCTGTTGATTGTGGTAGTGTAGTTGAGGTATCCATGGCATGTGGTGCATACAGGGTGTGGAGTCTTAGCTGTGGCATTCATAACATAGCTGGGCAGATATGTCAGTGTCACTCAAGCATAGATTGCCTGTAGCAGCCAAGACATCTGCAGATCTGTACAGAGGACAGACAAACATTAGCTAGCCAACTGGTTATGCAGTAGGATGACTGTGTTATCAGATGTCTGACACTGATAGGTATGCCAATAGTGCATGACAGCAGCCCTGAATGACATGTCCTATACACACAGTAGTCTACAGTTAATATCCACATGTCAGATCAAGATCCAGTAGCAAATACTTAATGACAAACAGCTCACACACCAAGAACACGATAGTCAGGACTCAGAGTCCATCTTTGCATGCAGGGCTGTTTGGTTCCAGGACTACAATATGCAATCTAGTCTTACTTGGGAATGCACTGTCAACAGTAGTAACGTAATGATACACTACATGCCAGTGTGACTGCATATAAC